>NC_068455.1:64213257-64400757 GCF_023373465.1 Oncorhynchus keta | reverse complement strand
TGTGAGAGACATATGTTCTCACAGGCATGGCGTTTCCTGTCGAGGCTAGCTATCTACCCCTTGACACATAAGATACTCAGATAGATAGGTTGCATTGGAAACTCTCTTTTGGGGGGGGGGTACAATTGCAGCATTTCACCCATAAACCACACAACTACAACATTAAAACATTGTAGTGAATGTAAATCATTAAAAAATCAGAGGAAATAGCATAATAGAGGTAGTAAAGCTTGACTTGATCTGTTAATATTTGTGAAACCTTCTAAAGACAAGCAAATGTGTGGTTGAAATGCTAATACTGTCTAAAGGCTTTGGATGGTTTCATATAAATCTACTTGAGGCTACCCTCCAATGGCACCACAAACTGGCAACATCTACATATGTGGAGAGAGACAACCGAAGGAGAGTTTGAATTCAGTCCTTATTTAAAAAAAAGGAGGATATGTATTCCCTGCCGGCATCATTATCAGGAAAAGGTGGCTCAAAAGCTTTGAACTGGTTGCGTGTTGGGGGTGTAGCCCATCATAGTGTTAGCGCCACAGCACGCAATCATTAACAACAGGTTCGAAGGCAAAGCTTCAAACGAGAGTTATCATTGAGAGATGATCAGTGAGAACCATCAGTGAGATTGCAAAGGCATTCTAATGCTATATGCTACCCAACATGACAGGAAGGGACAAATAAACATGTATGTAGCCTAATTACATTGTAATTACAAGCAAACGAATCGCTTGTTTTTTTTCACGTTAACTGTGAAATATGGAAATAATTCCTACATTCTCGACAACCGAGAGAGCGATGTGCTTACCTGTTATGTGGTATAAAGGGTAGCAAGATTCCAAGGGGGGTTTTCAAAAGGGATCCTCTTTGACTTCCAGATCGCTGTCACGCCGTTCCTCTAGATAGGGAAATATTGAAGCATAGTCCTTTGGAGAAGGAGACGGTTTTAGAAAGCTTCCCTGGTTCTGTTTAACGACAACACCCGCTCAATCCCGGTAGATTGACCGGACTACCACATTCTGATGAGGGACAGGGAGACAACGACGAAAGGAAAAGGCTACCAACAAATAAAGCCTATTGCTGCGTGAGGCGCATTACACACGAGATGAAGGCATGTAGACTGATTTTGGAATCATTCTTCCAGCTTTGGCTTTTCATCTGACGAGTCTCTATATATATCTTTATAACTCATTTTCTGACAATGAAATTATATCTAGTCTAATTCCTCGTCTACATACATTGGCAACAGTGATTTTGCAAGCAGGTTGATTTTCAACCCCCCAAAAACATCCCCGCTTGCCCTTTGCGGGTGGAGAGGATAGCTCAAACGACAGTTTAAATAGCGAGGACGATTTGAATCATAGTGGTGCTTGCCTGCTTCGTCTCTGGGCAATAGCGGTGGTTTCCCGTTATTCCCCTCCGACCGGTTATAGCCATGCACCGAAAAGATGCTGCGCTTGTGCGATTGCTTCTTTAGCTCGCTCACGTTGCCTCTCGGCGGGGCGCGTGCACAATGTCCTAGCAAGTTGTGTCGCTGTGACAACGCTCGAGCATCCCTACGTTCTCTCCGGCCCTCTAGAATCCAGATTGTTGCTTTTCTTTTCCAATGTTTTATCTTTACCCCATCAGATGTATTAGCATTTCTGTACAGTACTACTGGTTCAAACGGAAGAAAATCTTCTCTTCCAAAATAGCGGGCAGCACTAGCCTACCCATTCCCCCTCCGTTAAAGCAGACTATAGAAGAGCCTAAATCATGTTGGTACTTTTTTTTTTGTCGGTCTAACTCCTTTCACGTCAGTGTCCTCCTTCCCCGGTGAAATCTGCATCAGGGTGACGTCAAAGAATGTTAAAGCGATACAAACCCATTTTATATCCCCCATTCCTCCCCATGGGATAAATCATCCCCGCAGGTTATAGTCATGAATCTTGTTCTGGAGGCAGTTTTCCCGAGAGGTCACTAGCTGGCCCAGTCACAATGTCATAACATCTGATTTTAAGCCTACCCCTAACCTTAAATTAAGACCAAGAAGCACATTTTTTATTTCATTAATTTCTACATATAGGCAATTTAGATTTTTCAGCTGGCCTATCTAATGGGAAATCACTAAATTCTGCCTAAAGGACAAGACTTGTGACATTAAACATCAGCCTGCGTAATCTCAATGGGATCCATGCTGTCCCATCACTAGTTGTATATTTGTCTGACTATTCCATCCATTTTTCTATGTTTTTCTGTGGGAGAAAACCTCAATACTACACAGTGACTGGATCTGCTGTAGCCCATCTGCTGTAGCCCATCATTGATGATGTTGTTGCACCTGTTCTATTGGATCGACACTCTTAGAAAAAAGGTGCTATCTAGAACCTAAAAGGGTTCTCCGGCTGTCCCCATAGGAGAACCCTATGAATAACCATTTTTGGTTCCAGGTAGAACCCTTTTGGGAGTGGAAGTGTGCCCCACCCTTTCCACCCTTTCCACAGAGGGTTCAACATGGAACCCAAAAGGGGTTTGGTACCAAAATAGGTTCTACGTGGAACCAAAAAGTGTTTGCCAATGGGGACAGCCGAAGAACCCTTTTGGAAAATGTTTTTCTTAGAGTGTAGTGCAACAGAAGCACATGCCTCTTAATCTAGTAACACAGCCAAACATCTGGCATGAAAAGGCTCCAAAATGATTCCCATGACACGGAGCACGGCTAAAGCCTGACAAATATTACCTGAGAGAGAACGCTTCAATGTCAGTCAGGTTCATCCGTCCCCATCTTTACATTATACATTCTGATAGAGGCAATGGCAACTAAATGAACAATCAGTATTTCTGTCACTCTGATGTCTAATTCTGAGACTATATTTACATTTACATTTAAGTCATTTAGCAGACGCTCTTATCCAGAGCGACTTACAAATTGGTGCATACACCTTATGACAACCAGTGGAACAGCCACTTGCATCTAAATCTTGTTGGGGGAGAAGGGGGGTGAAGGATTACTTACCCTTACTTACCCTATCCTAGGTATTCCTTGAAGAGGTGGGGTTTCAGGTGTCTCCGGAAGGTGGTGATTGACTCCGCTGTCCTGGCGTCGTGAGGGAGTTTGTTCCACCATTGGGGGCCAGAGCAGCGAACAGTTTTGACTGGGCTGAGCGGGAACTGTACTTCCTCAGTGGTAGGGAGGCGAGCAGGCCAGAGGTGGATGAACGCAGTGCCCTTGTTTGGGTGTAGGGCCTGATCAGAGCCTGGAGGTACTGAGGTGCCGTTCCCCTCACAGCTCCGTGGCGAGCACCATGGTCTTGTAGCGGATGCGAGCTTCAACTGGAAGCCAGTGGAGAGAGCGGAGGAGCGGGGTGATGAGAGAACTTGGGAAGGTTGAACACCAGACGGGCTGCGGCGTTCTGGATGAGTTGTAGGGGTTTAATGGCACAGGCAGGGAGCCCAGCCAACAGCGAGTTGCAGTAATCAAGACGGGAGATGACAAGTGCCTGGATTAGGACCTGCGCCGCTTCCTGTGTGAGGCAGGGTCGTACTCTGCGGATGTTGTAGAGCATGAACCTACAGGAACGGGACACCGCCTTGATGTTAGTTGAGAACGTCAGGGTGTTGTCCAGGATCACGCCAAGGTTCTTAGCGCTCTGGGAGGAGGACACAATGGAGTTGTCAACCGTGATGGCGAGATCATGGAACGGGCAGTCCTTCCCGGGAGGAAGAGGAGCTCCGTCTTGCTGAGGTTCAGCTTGAGGTGGTGATCCGTCATCCACACTGATATGTCTGCCAGACATGCAGAGATGCGATTCGCCACCTGGTCATCAGAAGGGGGAAAGGAGAAGATTAATTGTGTGTCGTCTGCATAGCAATGATAGGAGAGACCATGTGAGGTTATGACAGAGCCAAGTGACTTGGTGTATAGCGAGAATAAGAGAGGGCCTAGAACAGAGCCCTGGGGGACACCAGTGGTGAGAGCGCGTGGTGAGGAGACAGATTCTCGCCACGCCACCTGGTAGGAGCGACCTGTCAGGTAGGACGCAATCCAAGCGTGGGCCGCGCCGGAGATGCCCAACTCGGAGAGGGTGGAGAGGAGGATCTGATGGTTCACAGTATCGAAGGCAGCCGATAGCTTTAGCAGTGCGGAGCGCCTCCGTGATACAGAGAAGAGCAGTCTCAGTTGAATGACTAGTCTTGAAACCTGACTGATTTGGATCAAGAAGGTCATTCTGAGAGAGATAGCGGTAGAGCTGGCCAAGGACGGCACGCTCAAGAGTTTTGGAGAGAAAAGAGAGAAGGGATACTGGTCTGTAGTTGTTGACATCGGAGGGATCGAGTGTAGGTTTTTTCAGAAGGGTGCAACTCTCGCTCTCTTGAAGACGGGAGGGACGTAGCCAGCGGTCAGGGATGAGTTGATGAGCGAGGTAAGGTAAGGGAGAAGGTCTCCGGAAATGGTCTGGAGAAGAGAGGAGGGGATAGGGTCAAGCGGGCAGGTTGTTGGGCGGCCCGGCCGTCACAAGACGCGAGATTTCATCTGGAGAGAGAGGGGAGAAAGAGGTCAGAGCATAGGGTAGGGCAGTGTGAGCAGAACCAGCGGTGTCGTTTGACTTAGCAAACGAGGATCGGATGTCATCGACCTTCTTTTCAAAATGGTTGACGAAGTCATCTGCAGAGAGGAGGAGGGAGGGGGAGGATTCAGGAGGGAGGAGAAGGTGGCAAAGAGCTTCCTAGGGTTAGAGGCAGATGCTTGGAATTTAGAATGGTAGAAAGTGGCTTTAGCAGCAGAGACAGAGGAGGAAAATGTAGAGAGGAGGGAGTGAAAGGATGCCAGGTCCGCAGGGAGGCGAGGTTTTCCTCCATTTCCGCTCGGCTGCCCGGAGCCCTGTTCTGTGAGCTCGCAATGAGTCGTCGAGCCACGGAGCGGGAGGGGAGGACCGAGCCGGCCTGGAGGATAGGGGACATAGGGAGTCAAAGGATGCAGTAAGGGAGGAGAGGAGGGTTGAGGAGGCAGAATCAGGAGATAGGTTGGAGAAAGTTTGAGCAGAGGGAAGAGAAGATAGGATGGAAGAGGAGAGAGTAGCGGGGGAGAGAGAGCGAAGATTGGGACGGCGCGATACCATCCGAGTAGGGGCAGTGTGGGAAGTGTTGGATGAGAGCGAGAGGGAAAAGGATACAAGGTAGTGGTCGGAGACTTGGAGGAGTTGCAATGAGGTTAGTGGAAGAACAGCATCTAGTAAAGATGAGGTCAAGCGTATTGCCTGCCTTGTGAGTAGGGGGGGAGGGTGAGAGGGTGAGGTCAAAAGAGGAGAGGAGTGGAAAGAAGGAGGCAGAGAGGAATGAGTCAAAGGTAGACGTGGGGAGGTTAAAGTCGCCCAGAACTGTGAGAGGTGAGCCGTCCTCAGGAAAGGAGCTTATCAAGGCATCAAGCTCATTGATGAACTCTCCGAGGAACCTGGAGGGCGATAAATGATAAGGATGTTAAGCTTGAAAGGGCTGGTAACTGTGACAGCATGGAATTCAAAGGAGGCAATAGACAGATGGGTAAGGGAGAAAGAGAGAAAGACCACTTGGGAGAGATGAGGATCCCGGTGCCACCACCCCGCTGACCAGAAGCTCTCGGGGTGTGCGAAACACGTGGGCGGACGAGGAGAGAGCAGTAGGAGTAGCAGTGTTATCTGTGGTGATCCATGTTTCCGTCAGTGCCAAGAAGTCAAGGGACTGGAGGGAGGCATAGGCTGAGATGAACTCTGCCTTGTTGGCCGCAGATTGGCAGTTCCAGAGGCTACCAGAGACCTGGAACTCCACGTGGGTCGTACGCGCTGGGACCACCAGGTTAGGGTGGTCGCGGCCACGCGGTGTGGAGCGTTTGTATGGTCTGTGCAGAGAGGAGAGAACAGGGATAGACAGACACATAGTTGACAGGCTACAGAAAAGGCTACGCTAATGCAAGGAAATTGGAATGACAAGCGGACTACACGTCTCGAATGTTCAGAAAGTTAAACTTACGTAGCAAGAATCTTATTGACTAAAATGATTAAAATGATACAGTACTGCTAAAGTAGGCTAGCTGGCAGTAGCTGCGTTGTTGACACTACACTAATCAAGTCGTTCCGTTGAGTGTAATAATTCTACAGTGCTGCTATTCGGGGCTAGCTGGCTAGCTAGCAGTGTTGTTTACGTTACGTTGAGTTAAAAGAACGACAATAGCTGGCTAGCTAACCTAGGGAATCGGTCTAGACTACACAATTATCTTTGAAACAAAGACGGCTATGCAGCTAGCCACGATCAAACAAATCAAACCGCTGCACTGCAATGAAACGAAAATGTGAAACCACCTGACCGGGTTGTTGAATTCAAAACAGCAGACGTTGGCTAGCTGTTAGCAGTTAGCTGTTGGCTAGCTAGCAGAGTCTCCTACGTTAAGGACGACAAATAGCTGGCTAGCGAACCTCAGTGAATTAAGATAATCACTCCAAGGCTACACACACTAAACTACACAATTATCTTGGAAACAAAGACAGCTATGTAGCTAGTTAACACTGAACTAATCAAGTCGTACAGTTGAGTGAATAGCACTACAGTGATGCTAATCTGTGTGCGTTAGCTAGCTCCTGGGCGAATAGCAGTGAAGGCTACTATATAAAGGCTCGTACATGCTCATAGGAAGTAATAAAGCCCTGTAGGCTACCTGCAGACTCATTTTATACAATAAGAGAGAGCTACACCCAGCTACAACCTTGAGTCGACAGATGTTGGTGGATGTTCTGTTCTCTCACCTCACCTCCTCTCCATCTCAACCCACCAGGGAGGAAAAGAGACACGGCAGAGGTAGAGAGGGGGACAGGTCGACTGGCACGGTTATCTCCACTATCAAGACAGATTGTTTATAGTCATTGGATGTGTTGGATGTATATTCCCCAGTGACATTTCATTGGGTCACCTAGCTAGTTCACATAGGGGAGGGAGGGGACACACACTTAACCATACACACACACGGACACAAACAAACACAAACACCTACACACACAGTAAACACACAAAAACCTACATCAGACACACAAACACACACCAACGTTGGACACACAAACATGGACAGATACACACACCCCGTGATAGACCCAGGGCAGCCATCAGAGGTAATGGACCACCAGAGATAGCTGAATAGCTGACAGCTGAGCCCCCCTATATTAAAACATCTCCCCACCTTTGCTACACCATACCCTCCACCGTTCCCCTCTGATGAACAACAGTGATGGACACAAACATAGCTAACCACACACCAACACACACACACACACACACACCCCGAACCCAACACAGACAGACACAAACCTAACCATACACACACACACAAACACAACCTCACCCATGTACACAAAGACACACATGTGCACATGCACGCTAAAAACAAAAACACTCACCCCACACTCTCTCTTTCTCTCTCTGTATGTCTGTGTGAGTGGTAGCTACATCAGCCCTTGCCATAACAAGCCTCAGGGGAGCTAGCTGTTCGCTCCGTGGAGAATTACTCTATGGCGCTGATCCTTTTTTTGCTCCTGTGCTGTAAAGGCCTGTTTGATCGGCCTCATTCTCAGTAAGTGACCGGAGAAAAGGCTCTTTGAAGTACCTTAAAGGCTGTTGCTGTTCTGCCCTGTCTGTCAGACCTTTAGAACTGGGGTCTCCACCCTCTCAAAGGGAGCTGGTGTGTGTATGTGTGTGTCTTCACACGCAGGTTGTCACGCCCTGGTCGAAGTATTTTGTGTTTATCTTTATGTATTGGGTCAGGCCAGGGTGTGGCATGGGTTTTTTTTATTGTGGTGTGTTTTGTCTTGGGGTTTTGGTATATAGTGGGATTGTAGCTAGTGGGGTGATCTAGCAGAGTCTATGGCTGTCTGGAGTGGTTCTCAATCAGAGGCAGGTGTTTATCGTTGTCTCTGATTGGGAACCATATTTAGGCAGCCATATTCTTTGGTTGTTTTGTGGGTGATTGTCCTTAGTGTTGTTGGAACTGTCTAGTGTTAGTTTGCACCAGTTTAGGCTGTTTCGGTGTTTATTGTTTTGTAGTGTTTATGTTTAGTGTGTTTTCTTCATTAAACATGAATCGTAATCTACACGCTGCGTTTTGGTCCGACTCTCCTTCACCACACCTAGAAAACCGTTACAGAATCACCCACCGTAAACGGACCAAGCAGCGTGTCAACAGGCAGGAGCAGCCCAAAGAGGAGATGCGTAAGAAGGATTTCTGGACATGGGAGGAAATCCTCGACGGGAGAGGACCCTGGGCTAAACCAGGGGAGTGTAGCCGCCCAAAGGTGGAACAGGTGGAGGCAGCGAGGAGAGCAGAGTCAGCCGGAGAGAGGAGCCGGCGATATGAGGGAACACGGTTAGCAAGGAAGCCTGAGAGTCAGGCCCAAAAATGTATTGGGGGGCTCAGGGAGAGAGTGGCAGAGTCAGGAGTCAGACCTGAGCCAACTCTCCCTGTTTATCGTGAGGAGCCAAGGAGGAGACCAGAGCCGGTGTTGGAGGTGAGCGAAGCAGAGCCTGTGAAGGAGTTAATGGGGAAATTGGAGGAGAGAGAAATGAGGGAGTTGCTGTGTTGGTGCTTTTTGCATGGAATTCGCCCGACGGAACGTGTCAGGGATTTGATGGCACCTGGGTCAGCGCTCCATACTCGTCCTGAGGTGCGTGTTAGTCGGCTGGTGAAGTTGGTGCCAGCCTCATGCACCAGGCTGGCACCAACTTCCTCTACAGCGCTGCTGGAATCTCCTGTCTGTTCAGCGCAGCCAGAGCTGTCAGCCTGCATGGAGCAGTCAGAGCTGTCAGCCTGCATAGAGCAGCCAGAGCTGTCAGTCTGCATGGAGCAGCCAGAGCTGCCAGTCTGCAAGGAGCTGCCAGTCTGCAAGGAGCTGCCAGTCTGCAAGGAGCTGTCAGCCTGCATGGAGCAGCCAGAGCTGTCAGTCTGCAAGGACCTGCCAGTCTGCAAGAAGCTGCCAGTCTGCAAGGTGCTGCCAGCCTGCATGGAGCAGCCAGAGCTGCCAGCCTGCATGGAGCAGTCAGAGCTGTCAGTCTGCATGGAGCAGTCAGAGCTGTCAGTCTGCATGGAGCAGTCAGAGCTGTCAGTCTGCATGGAGCAGTCAGAGCTGTCAGTCTGCATGAAGCAGCCAGAGCTGCCAGTCTACAAGGAGCTGCCAGTCTGCCAGGATCCGCCAGTCTGCCAGGATCCGCCAGTCTGCCAGGATCTGCCAGAAGTGCCAGTCAGCCAGGATCCGCCAGAAGTGCCAGTCAGCCAGGATCCGCCAGAAGTGCCAGTCAGCCAGGATCCGCCAGAGGTGCCAGTCGGCCAGGATCTGCCAGTCGGCCAGGATCTGCCAGTCGGCCAGGATCTGCCAGTCGGCCAGGATCTGCCAGTCGGCCAGGATCTGCCAGTCGGCCAGGATCTGCCAGTCGGCCAGGATCTGCCAGTCGGCCAGGATCTGCCAGTCGGCCAGGATCTGCCAGTCGGCCAGGATCCGCCAGAACTTCCAGTCGGCCAGGATCTGCCAGTCGGCCAGGATCTGCCAGTCGGCCAGGATCTGCCAGTCGGCCAGGATCTGCCAGTCGGCCAGGATCTGCCAGTCAGCCAAGATCCATCAACCTGCCTGAGCTTCCTCTCACTCCCGAGCTTCCTCTCACTCCCGAGCTTCCTCTCACTCCCGAGCTTCCTCTCACTCCCGAGCTTCCTCTCACTCCCGAGCTGCCTCAGTCCCGAGCTGTCCTTCAGTCCCGATCTGCTCCTCAGTCCAGTGGGGTTCTGGGTGAGGACTACTAGGCCATGGTTGGCGGCGAGGGTGGACTATTCAGGGACGCGAGGAGAGGGGACTGGGACATTGACTGAGTGGGGTCCGCGTCCCGCGCCGGAGCCGGAGCCGCCACCATGGACAGACGCCCACCCGGACCCTCCCTGTTGTTTTGAGGTGCGTTCGGGAGTCCGCACCTTAGGGGGTTCTGTCACGCCCTGGTCGAAGTATTTTGTGTTTATCTTTATGTATTGGGTCAGGCCAGGGTGTGGCATGGGGTTTTTGTATTGTGGGGTGTTTTGTCTTGGGGTTTTGGTATATAGTGGGATTGTAGCTAGTGGGGTGATCTAGCAGAGTCTATGGCTGTCTGGAGTGGTTCTCAATCAGAGTCAGGTGTTTATCGTTGTCTCTGATTGGGAACCATATTTAGGCAGCCATATTCTTTGGTTGTTTTGTGGGTGATTGTCCTTAGTGTCCTTGTAACTGTCTAGTGTTAGTTTGCACCAGTTTAGGCTGTTTCGGTTTTCGTTACGTTTATTGTTTTGTAGTGTTTGTTTAGTGTGTTTTCTTCATTAAACATGAATCGTAATCTACACGCTGTGTTTTGGTCCGACTCTCCTTCACCACACCTAGAAAACCGTTACACAGGTATGAAGGAATGCACACAGAGGCGCACACACATGCATGAATGTATGACACCCCACACACACACACACACACACACACAGGTTCATATATATTGTATGCACACTACCTGGCAGGCTCACCCATCAAGTTTAAACAAACAACATTTAATAATATTACTGTCTAGTTGATGCTGTGTGTGTTTGTTTAGAGGCGTGCATAGAGTCACGAAATCTAACAAAGCTACTAACCTTTCCTTCTAAGCCACAGAGTCTAAAAATAAACACATTTCTCTCTGTAATTTACCTGTCTATCAGCTGGACTTACACCTAATGGAACCGGAAAAGAGTTTTCAGAATCTGAGATGCATTCAAAAGAGCAGAGACCTGTAGTGGTGCATGGGTAAAATCACTGGAGAAGCCAAGCCAGAAAAAAAGCTATATTACAACCTATGTGTTGTGATACTTGCATGGTTTGCTCTATTACTTGTTAGTTCATATGCATTGCCACCGTGATATATAGGCCTAAGGCCGAGACAATAAGAAGACACAGTGGAAGGATAAATTCAACCACACCTTTGTTTCATCACAAAACCATAGATCCACAAGTCCACAAAGGATATTGCGTGTAACAAAGAGTTACATTAACTACTGCATGGTCAAGGAGGTAAATGTTCCTGACATTTTTGGACTACTAAACAACAATTGGTTTAGAACCACAGAGTTACCGCAAGAAGCAAAGAAAACAAGAGCTGCCTCCACTATTCCAGCACTATTTCAACCTCAACATTGCAGCATCGTCAAATCACCTATGCTTAAATCAGTACAGTGACAACTAAAAGATATCAAACACTTTTTTTTGTCCAATCAATGTAAGCTAAATATGTTGTGGCTGTCCATGGGTCTGATTTGTGTGTGTGTGTGTGTGTGTGTGCGCTTGTGTGTGCGCTTGTGTGTCTTTGTGCAAATAGAAAAAACATGTTGATTCACCCTACTTGTAGATAAACTGAAATGTCATCCTCCTCTCTGTCATGGTGACTAAACGGTCTATGACTGTCATACAGTACACACTTTTATTACCTGGCTAAAATGCTTGCTCGCTAGCCTAACTTCCTTTTATGGGCAAAGATAGGTAGTTAACATTAGGCTAGCTACATATTGAACTTCCATCCTCTCACTCCAGGGTCACAGCGTATTATTTTATGGTTGGATCAGAATCCTCATAATCATTGACCAGTACAGACAATTAAGTAAAACCACATTATCTCTATCCATGGCTAATTTAGGAAAGAGACCATTTTAGCTAGCTAGCCACCGGAGGACAACCACATAACGAGAGGCAACAATTCAAGTTGTTTCCGTCAATGGCGTATTTCTCTTGGTGCTATGTGATAGGAGTTAAGCCAAATCCAAATTCGCTTCCCTTGACACTTTTTTGGTTGCGCCAGGACCATTCACAGCTGAGCTCAATCAGTTTAGCTAAACGCCGATTGGCTAGTATGTTGTACTTTTTTTTATTAAGGGAGACCAAATGCATTCAAATATGAAAACACGGAGAGACAAAATAAAAACATTTGTATATGTTTAAAGAAAAATATATTGGTAATGTTTTGGGGGAAGCCTGGCTTCCCTTGACATCCATTAATACAGGCCACTGGGTATGACTTAAGACTAAGCTATGGCTTCATTGACTGTCAATAGGTGCCCCTTGGTCTGCCCCTACCAATCCCAGCCTCACTCTGACCACCAGCACACGGTTATAGATAAGGAACATCTATTTTATTTATATTGTGATGCTTCCCATTCTAAAGCGGCCCCCCTTCCATTCAACATCTGACTGACCCCACTTCAAGCCATCCATCATTTTCGCTGTTCTCACCTTCAGTTTGGCCTCCTCCCCTTCCTCACTCCTTACCCTCTTCCCATTCCTCACCTCCCAGTAGGCCTAGGCCAGTGGGGCCCTGACTGGCATGCTTCCCTCTTCTCTGACCCACCAGGATGGGAATCAGATTGACACCCCACCTGCCACACACACACACACACACACACACACACACACACACACACACAAACTCTGTCTCTCTTTTTTTTCGCCGATTCGTTTTCTCGTTCGTTTTCTCGTTCGTGTGGCATCTGCTCTTAATTGGGCCCATCTGAGCACTGGCATGGCTCTCACATCCATGAATGGGCCAATGGCTAATTGCTGTGCCAACCTCATGTCCCCTTGCTGTGTTTTGCCACGCAGAGATAGACAGAACAACAAAAAGAAAAGAGAGAAGGACTAAGAACGAGAAAGAGGGGTCTTGTTTTGCATTTGAAATCGCTTTCTCGATACAGTATGTGTGTAAAATGTATGATTGTGTTGCACACTTATAGTAAAAATGGCTAGCTGGAGTCATCTGATTGGTTGGCTTCTGAGCACTCACCCGCTAGTGACTGAATGGTGATATACTTGGCTCTGAATCACTTCAGGCTGTCCGGAAAGAACAGTACAGATGCTTCTCAGTCCAGGACTTTAATTACCTTCATCACCACCACACACCATAGTATTCTCACACAAACATAAATCTTCACTTTACAAAGGATGGACTTGTTGTTCTATAGGAGAAAGGGAAATGTACACTGAGTGTACAAAACATTAAGAACACCTGCTCTTTCAATGTCATAGACTGACCAGTTGATTTCAGGTGAAAGCTATGATTCCTTATTAATATCACCTGTTAAATCCACTTCAATCTATGTAGATGAAGGGGAGGAGACAGGTTGAAGAAGGATTTTTACGTCGTGAGACAATTGAGCCATGAATTGTATATGTGTGCCATTCAGAGGGTGAATCGGCAAGACACAAGATTTATGGGCCTTTGAATGGTAGTGGTATGGTAGTAGGTGCCAGGCGCACTGGTTTGTGTCAAGAACTGCAACACTGCTGGGTTTTTAACGGTCAACAGTTTCCGTGTGAGGAGGAAGGGGAGGACCATCCTACTCAGTGAATTTAAAAATAGTGAACCATGAAAAAAAGCCTTCTTTTTTAGATAAAACTATTCTAAATGTATTAATCAAATCAATATCAACTCAGACTTTATTTGTCACATGCGTTGAATACAACAAGTGTAGACAAAGTGTAGACCTTACCGTGAAGTGCTTACTTACAGGTCCTTAACCAACAGTGTAGACCTTACCGTGAAATGCTTACTTACAAGCCCTTAACCAACAGTGTAGACCTTACCGTGAAATGCTTACTTACAAGCCCTTAACCAACAGTGTAGACCTTACCGTGAAATGCTTACTTACAAGCCCTTAACCAACAGTGTAGACCTTACCGTGAAATGCTTACTTACAAGCCCTTAACCAACAGTGTAGACCTTACCGTGAAATGCTTACTTACAAGCCCTTAACCAACAGTGTAGACCTTACCGTGAAATGCTTACTTACAAGCCCTTAACCAACAGTGTAGACCTTACCGTGAAATGCTTACTTACAAGCCCTTAACCAACAGTGTAGACCTTACCGTGAAATGCTTACTTACAAGCCCTTAACCAACAGTGTAGACCTTACCGTGAAATGCTTACTTACAAGCCCTTAACCAACAGTGTAGACCTTACCGTGAAATGCTTACTTACAAGCCCTTAACCAACAGTGTAGACCTTACCGTGAAATGCTTACTTACAAGCCCTTAACCAACAGTGTAGACCTTACCGTGAAATGCTTACTTACAAGCCCTTAACCAACAGTGTAGACCTTACCGTGAAATGCTTACTTACAAGCCCTTAACCAACAGTGTAGACCTTACCGTGAAATGCTTACTTACAAGCCCTTAACCAACAGTGTAGACCTTACCGTGAAATGCTTACTTTACAAGCCCTTAACCAACAGTGTAGACCTTACCGTGAAATGCTTACTTACAAGCCCTTAACCAACAGTGTAGACCTTACTGTGAAATGCTTACTTACAAGCCCTTAACCAACAGTGAAGCGAGGGCCAGCCAACGAGAGCGTAAAGGTCGCAATGGTGGGTAGTATATGGGGCTTTGGTGACAAAACGGATTGCACTGTGATAGACTGCATCCAATTTGTTGAGTAGGGTATTGGAGGCTATTTTGTAAATGACATCGCCAAAGTCGAGGATTGGTAGGATGGTCAGTTTTACAAGGGTATGTTTGGCAGCATGAGTGAAGGATGCTTTGTTGCGAAATAGGAAGCCAATTCTAGATTTAACTTTGGATTGGAGATGTTTGATATGGGTCTGGAAGGAGAGTTTACAGTCTAACCAGACACCTAAGTATTTGTAGTTGTCCACGTATTCTAAGTCAGAGCCGTCCAGAGTAGTGATGTTGGACAGGCGGGTAGGTGCAGGTAGCGATCGGTTGAAGAGCATGCATTTAGTTTTACTTGTATTTAAGAGCAATTGGAGGCCACGGAAGGAGAGTTGTATGGCATTGAAGCTTGCCTGGAGGGTTGTTAACACAGTGTCCAAAGAAGGGCCGGAAGTATACAGAATGGTGTCGTCTGCGTAGAGGTGGATCAGGGACTCACCAGCAGCAAGAGCGACCTCATTGATGTATACAGAGAAGAGAGTCGGTCCAAGAATTGAACCCTGTGGCACCCCCATAGAGACTGCCAGAGATCCGGACAGCAGACCCTCCGATTTGACACACTGAACTCTATCAGAGAAGTAGTTGGTGAACCAGGCGAGGCAATCATTTGAGAAACCAAGGCTGTCGAGTCTGCCGTTGAGGATGTGGTGGTTGACAGAGTCGAAAGCCTTGGCCAGATCAATGAATACGGCTGCACAGTAATGTTTCTTATCGATGGCGGTTAAGATATCGTTTAGGACCTTGAGCGTGGCTGAGGTGCACCCATGACCAGCTCTGAAACCAGATTGCATAGCAGAGAAGGTATGGTGAGATTCGAAATGGTCGGTAATCTGTTTGTTGACTTGGCTTTCGAAGACCTTAGAAAGGCAGGGTAGGATAGATATAGGTCTGTAGCAGTTTGGGTCAAGAGTGTCCCCCACCCCCCCCCCCCTTTGAAGAGGGGGATGACCGCAGCTGTTTCCAATCTTTGGGAATCTCAGACGACACGAAAGAGAGGTTGAACATGCTAGTAATAGGGGTGGCAACAATTTTGGCAGATAATTTTAGAAAGAAAGGGTCCAGATTGTCTAGCCCGGCTGATTTGTAGGGGTCCAGATTTTTCAGCTCTTTCAGAACATCAGCTGAATGGATTTGGGAGAAGGAGAAATGGGGAAGGCTTGGGCGAGTTGCTGTTGGGGGTGCAGTGCTGTTGACCGGGGTAGGAGTAGCCAGGTGGAAAGCATGGCCAGCCGTAGAAAAATGCTTATTGAAATTCTCAATTATGGTTGATTTATCAGTGGTGACAGTGTTTCCTATCTTCAGTGCAGTGGGCAGCTGGGAGGAGTTGTTCTTATTCTCCATGGACTTTACAGTGTCCCAGAACTTTTTTGAGTTAGTGTTGCAGGAAGCAAATTTCTGCTTGAAAAAGCTAGCCTTGGCTTTTCTAACTGCCTGTGTATAACGGTTTCTAGCTTCCCTGAACAGCTACATATCACAGGGGCTGTTCGATGCTAATGCAGAACGCCATAGGATGTTTTTGTGTTGGTTAAGGGCAGTCAGGTCTGTGGAGAACCAAGGGCTAATATCTGTTCCTGGTTCTAAATTTCTTGAAAGGGGCATGTTTATTTAAGATGGTTAGGAAGGCATTTTAAAAAAAATATCCAGGCATCCTCTACTGACGGGATGAGATCAATATCCTTCCAGGATACCCCGGCCAGGTCGATGAGAAAGGCCTGCTCGCTGAAGTGTTTCAGGGAGCGTTTTACAGTGATGAGTGGAGGTCGTTTGACCGCTGACCCATTACGGATGCAGGCAATGAGGCAGTGATCGCTGAGATCTTGGTTGAAGACAGCAGAGGTGTATTTAGAGGGGAAGTTGGTTAGGATGATATCTATGAGGGTGCCCGTGTTTAAGGCTTTGGGGGGGTACCTGGTAGGTTCATTGATAATTTGTGTGAGATTGAGGGCATCAAGTTTAGATTGTAGGATGGCTGGGGTGTTAAGCATGTTCCAGTTTAGGTCGCCTAGCAGCACGAGCTCTGAAGATAGATGGGGGGCAATCAGTTCACATATGGTGTCCAGAGCACAGCTGGGGGCAGAGGGTGGTCTATAGCAGGCGGCAACGGTGAGAGACTTGTTTTTAGAGAGGTGGATTTTTAAAAGTAGAAGTTCAAATTGTTTGGGTACAGACCTGGATAGTAGGACAGAACTCTGCAGGCTATATTTGCAGTAGATTGCAACACCGCCCCCTTTGGCAGTTCTATCTTGTCTGAAAATGTTGTAATTTGGAATTAAAATGTCAGAATTTTTGGTGGTCTTCCTAAGCCAGGATTCAGACACAGCTAGAACATCCGGGTTGGCAGAGTGTGCTAAAGCAGTGAATAGAACAAACTTAGGGAGGAGGCTTCTAATGTTAACATGCATGAAACCAAGGCTATTACGGTTACAGAAGTCATCAAAGGAGAGCGCCTGGGGAATAGGAGTGGAGCTAGGCACTGCAGGGCCTGGATTCACCTCTACATCACCAGAGGAACATAGGAGGAGAAGAATAAGGGTACGGCTAAAAGCAATAAGAATTGGTCGTCTAGAACGTCTGGAACAGAGAGTAAAAGGAGGTTTCTGGGGGCGATAAAATAGCATCAAGGTATAATGTACAGACAAAGGTATGGTAGGATGTGAATACAGTGGAGGTAAACCTAGGTATTGAGTGATGAAGAGAGAGATATTGTCTCTAGAAACATCATTGAAACCAGGAGATGAGTTAAGAAAATATTTACCAAATAGACTAAAGTCTAAAAAGTAACACAATAAGACTAACAATAACGAGGCGATATACAGGGGGAACCGGTACCGAGTCAGTGTCTGGGGGTACAGGTTAGTTGAGGTCATTTGTACATGTATTGTAGGTAGGGGTGATAGATAATAAACAACATGTAGCAGCAATGTACAAAAAGGGGGGGTTGGTCAATGTAAATAGTCGAGTGGCGATTAATTGTTCAGCAGTCTTATGGCTTTGGGGTAGAAGCTGTTGAGGAGCCTTTTGGTCCTAGACTTGGCGCTCTTTTCACTTTCCCTTTCACAGCTAGCTAATAAAGCGAGCTAGTTTAGCCTACACAAACACAAGGCTCAAATAGAGAGGAATGCTATTTCTGTTAGCTAGCTGGCTATGACTATCCAACTATGGAACTCTTCCAAGTCAAGGTAAGCTTTTAGTTTGATTAATTTATTGCCACCGGGGCCCGACGGTGTAACTACTAAACTACTTGCTGTACTGTACATTGTACTGCTTGATTGGCACGGGTTTACTAACACGCTAGTTGTATTCTCTATGTTGACTATGATGTTAGCTTGAAAAACATTTCTTAAATAGTTCTGTTGAAAAACAGTTCTTAAATGGAAGCAAAAGGAATGAAAACCTACCTCAATTTGTCCAATAGAAACTCTTGTTTGCTCTTTGGACTAATTATTACACCCTAGATCAGCTAGATACAGGCAAGAGTGTGCAAGGTGGTATTGAATGTGTCACTGTCTGTCACCTTGATTACTCCAAATTGTCTCGAGACAGCGTGCACTTACATTATAAACTTTAATTCATAGGCTAGGTTGTTGCAAACTCATAATGGGTATAGGTGAAATTAGAGTATCATGTAGTGGCCTAAACCTATCAATGCGACATTGAACTGGGTATAGCATTGATATGTTGCTAAACCCAGTAATCCAATATGATGTCATATTGTAGAAAAAAGCCCGCTCTCCCTAATCTTAAATGGCACAGACTTCCACTGGTATATACACTACAGGCTTTACAATAACAATTTATACACTAACATATTCTGCATAAATACACATGCAATTAAGGCAATGCTGGCACTTAGACAACATAAACAACATTCACATGTTTTTATCTGAAATATAAACAAACATTAGCTGCAGGTTACAAAGAAGTAGCCTACTGTATGTGCAGTTACAAATGGAAGGAAGTAACTATGTGACTGAGCATTGATATAAACCCAAACAGCAGGGGCGAACTGGGACAAGAACTCAGCCCTGGCATTTTATTATGATTAGAGTATTGGAAGCCATTTTGTAGATGACATCGCCGAAGTCGAGGATCTGTAGGATAGTCAGTTTTACTAGGGTAAGTTTGGCGGTGTGAGTGAAGGAGGCTTTGTTGCGAAATAGAAAGCCGACTCTAGATTTGATTTTAGATTGGAGATGTTTGATATGAGTCTGGAAGGAGAGTTTACAGTCTAGCCAGACACCTAGGTACTTATAGATGTCCACATTATTATGACCACTCTATGGAAAGAGGAGACTTTCACGAACACAATGGTGATCTCCCTTTTGACCCACCAAATCTGGTGTTCTCCCTTTAGACACGCCAAATCTGGTGTTCTCCCTTTAGACCCGCCAAATCTGGTGTTCTCCCTTTAGACACGCCAAATCTGGTGTTCTCCCTTTAGACCCGCCAAATCTGGTGTTCTCCCTTTAGACCCGCCAAATCTGGTGTTCTCCCTTTTGACCCGCCAAATCTGGTGTTCTCCCTTTTGACCCGCCAAATCTGGTGTTCTCCCTTTTGACCCGCCAAATCTGGTGTTCCCCCTTTTGACCCGCCAAATCTGGTGTTCTCCCTTTTGACCCGCCAAATCTGGTGTTCTCCCTTTTGATCCGCCAAATCTGGTGTTCTCCCTTTTGACCCGCCAAATCTGGTGTTCCCCCTTTAGACACGCCAAATCTGGTGTTCCCCCTTTTGACCCGCCAAATCTGGTGTTCTCCCTTTTGACCCGCCAAATCTGGTGTTCCCCCTTTAGACACGCCAAATCTGGTGTTCCCCCTTTTGACCCGCCAAATCTGGTGTTCTCCCTTTTGACCCGCCAAATCTGGTGTTCTCCCTTTAGACCCGCCAAATCTGGTGTTCTCCCTTTTGACCCGCCAAATCTGGTGTTCCCCCTTTTGACCCGCCAAATCTGGTGTTCTCCCTTTTGACCCGCCAAATCTGGTGTTCTCCCTTTTGACCCGTCAAATCTGGTGTTCTCCCTTTTGACCCGCCAAATCTGGTGTTCTACCTTTTGACCCGCCAAATCTGGTGTTCTCCCTTTTGACCCGCCAAATCTTTCTTACAGTGCCTTGCAAAAGTATTTATCCCCCTTGGCGTTTTTCCTATTTCTTTGCATTGCAACCTGTAATTTAAATGGATTTTATTTGAACTTCATGTAATGGACATACACAAAATACTCCAAATTGGAGTCGTGAAATCCCCAAAATTATTTGCTTCAATGATATATATTTTTTTAAATAATGGAAAAGTGGTGCATGCATACAATGTGTATTCACCCCCTTTGCTATGAAGCCCCTAAATAACATCTGGTGCAACCAATTACCTTCAGAAGTCACATAATTAGTTAAATAAAGTCCACCTGTGTGCAATCTGTGTCACATGATCTGTCACATAATCTCAGTATATATACACCTGTTCTGAAAGGCACCAGAGTCTGCAACAGCACTCAGCAAGGGGCACCACCAAGCCAGCAGCACCATGAAGACCAGGTCAGGGACAAAGTTTTGGAGAAGTACAGATCAGGGTTGGGTTATATAAAAATATCTGAAACTTTGAACATCCCACGGAGCACCATTAAAGCCATTATTAAAAAATGGAAAGAATCTGGCACCACAACAAACCTGCCAAGAGAGGGTCACCCACCAAAACTCACGGACCAGGCAAGGAGGGCATTAATCAGAGAGGCAACAAAGAGACCAAAGATAACCAAAGATCTGTCCATAGGACCACTTTAAGCCATTAACTCCACAGAGCTGGGCTTTACGGAAGAATGGCCAGAAAAAAGCCATTACATAAAGAACAAAAATAAGCAAACACATTTGGTGTTCGCCAAAAGGCATGTGTGAGATTCCCCAAACATATGGAAGAAGGTACTCAGGTCAGATGACTAAAATTGAGCTTTTTGGTCATCAAGGAAAACGCTATGTCTGGTGCAAACCCCAACACCTCTCATCAACCCGAGAACACCATCCTCACAGTGAAGCATGGTGGTGGCAGCATCATGCTGTGGGGATGTTTTTTATTGGCAGGGACTGGGAAACGGGTCAGAATTGAAAGGTTTGATGGATGGCGCTAAATACAGGGAAATTGAAAACCTGTTTCAATCTTCCAGAGATTTGAGACTGGGACAGAGGTTAACCTTCCAGCAGGACAATGACCCCAAGCATACTGCTAAAGCAACACTCTAGTGGTTTAAGGGGAAACATTTAAATGTCTTGGAATGACCTAGTCAATGCCCAGACCTCAAACCAATTGAGAATCTGTGGTATGACTTAAAGACTGCTGTACACCAGCGGAACCTATCCAACTTGAAGGAGCTGAAGCAGTTTTGCCTTGAAGAATGGACAAAAATCTCAGTGGCTAGATGTGCCAAGCTTATAGAGACATACCCCAAGAGACTTGCAGCTGTAATTGCTGCAAAAGGTGGCTCTACAAAGTATTGATTTGGGGGGAGGGGGAATAATTATGCACACTCAGGTTTTTTGTTTTTTAAATCTTATTTCTTGCTTGTTTTACAATAAAAAATATTTTGAATCGTCAAAGTGGTAGGCATGTTGTGTAAATCAAATGATACAAACTCCCCCCCAAAAATCCATTTTAATTCCAGGTTGTAAAGCAATAAAATAGGAAAAATGCCAAGGGGGATGAATACTTTCGCAACATCACTGTATAGGACAGACACAGTCTAACAAAATCTAACAAACTTCCTTTAGATTTTTAGGGGAGGGACTATGTTGTTCCATGTAGTGAATCTGTTATTCAATGTGATTGTATTGGCTAATAACATTACGGCCAAATACAATGTACAAAATCTAAAATCTAAATGATCCTTGGTAAGGCCTTCTTAAAACAATTCTATATAGCTTAGTAGAATCGCTTAGACCGGGCTTAGACTCTTATGGGTTATTAAAGTTAGATCAAGCTGAATCAATGTCTGCAAGAGCTCACATAATGATCGTAGTATTCCACATAACAGAACTGGATATTTTACCCATATGAGAGAGAAATGCTCTGGTGTTTTTGTCTACAGTAATTTCATACTATGCTATTATATTCAGTTCTGTTATCTAGAATACTGTGATCATTATGTGATTTTGCAGACATTAATTCAGCTTGATCTTACTTTGATCTAACTTCCCCTGAGTAGCTTGTTCTCTGTGCATAAATAATATTGTCGTGACTTTACTTTTAGTAGTCTGATGACTTGTCACACCCTGATCTGTTTCACCTGTCCTTGTGATTGTCTCCACCCACATCCAGGTGTCGCCCATCTTCCCCATTATCCCCTGTGTATTTATACCTGTGTTCTCTGTTTGTCTTTTGCCAGTTCTTCTAGTTTGTTCAAGTCAACCAGCATTTTGTGTCTCAGCTTTTTCCAGCCTCTCTTTTCTCCTCCTACTGGTTTTGGCCCTTGCCTGTCCTGACTTTGAGCCCGCCAGTCTGACCACTCTGCCTGACCCTGAGCCTGCCTGCCGACCTGTACCTTTGCCCCCCTCTGGATTACCGACCTCTGCCTTACCCTGACCCTGCCTGCCACCCGGTACCGTTGCCCCACCTCTGGTTTACTGACCCCTGCCTGCCTTGACCTGTCTAATGCCTGCCCCCGTTGGAATATTAAACTATTGTTTATTCAATGTGGTCTGCATCTGGGTGTTACCTTCATATCTGATATGACTTATTTATTTAATACACTAACTATGCTTAATTGTTACCCAATTAAATTAATCATGTAACAACTAACTCATTAGGAATTTGGGGCACCACAGAAGAGGTTGTTTAAGATATATATCTATTACATTGATAAAACAGTCAACATATTAATCATTACCTCTTATCATATCATCATTCTGAACAGTTGTAACCTCATGCATCTGCAAAACCCCAGCCTTACTATAGATTCAGTACTTCACTAATTGGTTTAATTATTAATTTAATAGCTAACTAAATAATAATAGAATAAACATGCACCTTTTACATGAGACAAAGGTCCTTAGTAGGCAGACTAAAATATGACGTCTTGTTACAAGGAATGAAGAGGGGTGAGGAAGAGAGGGAGAGAAAAAGAGGGACATTTATCGTGGATACATTTTCGAAAATATTCTAACATGAATCATATAGTTTGTACAACGAACTGCCGCCCATTTGGAATAAGAAATCATGAATGTATTTACGTGTGTGAGTGCCTTTGTTTGCGGTTTATCTCTGTCGGAACCAGGCATTCTTAGGAAGGATGCCGGTTAGCCTTTCAGCACTCTGGTCAAAAAGGACGGTTCCATCAGGCTGACATGCCCACTGACCTCACTCAGAGCACGGCTACTTAAGGTGCAACGGATATGATTGGAGGTTATCTATTAAGCCTCCTAAAATCCCATTCCTACATTAACAAAAAAAATCATATTATATGCACAATGTATTGGATGGAAACTTGACAGATAAAGGGGATATACTTCTGAAGTTACAGTATTTCGTCCATACCCTTTTTAATGACTAATATGACATTAGTTTTCTAATGCTCCCCACTGACCATTCCCCACATTCTTATGATAGAATTATTGTTCCACTATCCACTTTTGACCGTGTTATAATTTTGGTGGGAAAAGCCTGATAACAAATACATTCCTCTGGTGGATTTTACTAGAGGTGGAGAAGGAAAGCCTCTGTCTCCTGTAATTTACAACAAGGTGTGAACTGTTGACCACCCAGCAGTAACCATTGCCAAGCTGATCTGACCCATTGTGATCCTCACAGGACAGGCATGACAATATAAACAGGTGCCGAATGTGATCCTGAAAAAGTCAGATCCATAGCCACTCCCTTAAAACAAATACAATATGTAAAAACACCAGCTGGAGATAGAACTCACCACTATAACTGTGCCTCCGCTCTAGACATTTTGTTCACCTCCCTGTTGTGCTGTCTATCTGTCTCAGCATGTTCTCTGCTGTAACTCTCTGCGTCTTCTTCTTCTCTCTCTCTCTCTCTCTGTCTGCAAAAGCCTTATACTTTATAAAAGCCAAGTTAACGGGGCTATATTGCAAATGAGTGCCTGTCATATGTGTTCCCCTGAATCAACACCTACCCGAAGTGTTAATTATTATTACAGGGCTCCAGACTAACATTTTCCCCTGGTGACACTTTTACAGTTGGTGGCACCAGCCTCAGACCCAATCATGAGTAATCATCTTATAAAGTCATTCATCATGCTTTGTTAAGAATGTAAATAGACTATTCTAGGAACAAAGTTGTTTAATCTAACACATCCAAGAAGAAATGCATGACTCAAGATATTTTGTGCAACCTAATCCAGTGGTTGTCATGACTTTTGGGTTGCCAATTAGACTATAGTTGCTACATTTTACTGTCAAAATAGGACTCCTTTCCTGATGTTTTTAGTTGACTAGAGGAATGACATACATCTTTATAATAGCCTATGCTATTAGTACTAAGACCTGAGGAACTGGAAACTCGAAACACATTAACTAGATCATTCACTCGAAATATAATACCCACTGCTAATAGCCATGTATTCATCCAACAGTAAATGTACTGTTATAAAGAAATGTTGCAGTTGTAGGCTACTACCCATGAGACCGATAGGCCTATGCCCTCACAACAGCCGGTACGCATTTTGCGCAATATCACATTTTGTGGTTGTAACATAACTGCTATTGAGCAGGATATTGAGAGGTGAGAAATGAAAATGATATTTACAGAAAGCTGAGAACCTCCTCTCTTCGACATGGACAAGGGAATGAAGCTTCCAAAGCTGTGCAACTGCATTTTGAAATGTTATATGATCAGAACACATTTTTCTCTCTAGTGGTCCATGAAGGGAGAGGATAGTGTCTCGCTCATTACAGCAACAGGCCCGAGCAAAACAGGCACAGAGGGAGGGCACACACCTTCATTACAGGAATCATGAAGATAATGCACTTTACTGTTTGACTAAATCATGGTTTCAGATGCCCAAAAATAGGACGTTTTGAGTGAGGTGACAATGTAGAATGTGGTCTTTCTACGTTTATAACCTTTCCATTTTTTACAATCCATGATCTTGGCTGTCTAACTAATGACTGAGTTAGAGCAGGTCTCTTCAGAGATGCCAAATTTGACTTTAAATGTGTGTTTGTGTGACCTCAGCTCAGCCTCTCAGGAAACCGATCAGGAAACTGATCAGTGGTCAATTGCCGGCCCATCTTGGTAGGGGGGCCTGGTTTCCCACTGATCAGCCATTATAGATTAGTATAACAGAGAAATTGAGCAAAAATCTTAACAGGCCCATTTATGTGTGTCAATTTCGACCAGCCCATCCAACAAAAAAAACAACCCAGCTCATCTGGCATTAGCCAGATTTGCCAGATTGCCAATCTGCCCCTGCCCAACAGTAAATCCACAACTCACTTTATGGATGCATGCACAATGTTCCTAGAGTAAATAGTTCACTTTGTCGCCAGACAAAACTTGTCCTCTTCTTGCAACCTCAATAAAACTATGAGCTAGAATGGGCAGGTGCAGTGTCCACATGCTTGTCCAAGCCCACTGATTGGGCTGAAACCGAAGGGCTGTGATTGTCAGCTGAGATAGATAGATATCTACCCTAAAGGGACAGTGGGGAAAGTCATGGCCTTTTAAACCTCTCCATAATGTATTGGTATTGTGTTGTGTCTAGTGTGTGTGTGTGTGTGTGTCCTATGTGTTATCTGCTAAGTGTGTATTCTGTGTAAAGAATGCTGACGTTCTGCTGAGAGAAGAGCTTGGGGTCGATCTTTTATTCATGACACGAACATCGTAAAATCACACACACATATACACACAGACACACACACACAATCATGTGGCGGAAAAATGTGCTTGCTCAATATTTCCATGAAGGGGCCTCATCTCTGAAGGACCAAGTGAAATGTTACACACACACCAGTGGTTTGGATTACTGTAGGGGTGCTACTGCACTGATGAGCAGGGTCGGCCATGGCCTTCTGGAGGCCTTAAGCAAAATTTGGTTTTGCCAACTTTGCGGCAAAACATTTTAGTGACTGCCCTCTTGACGGCGGGGAGAAAAGTGTACTGCAATTCTACACATTTTGCCATGGGAGAGAAATTCTTCTTCAAATTGTGGGAGCAATTATTAGGAAATGGAAGAAATACAAGACCACTGATAATCTCCCTCGATCTGGGGCTCCACGCAAGATCTCACCCCGTGGGGTCAAAATGATCACAAGAAAGGTGAGAAAAAATCCCAGAACCACACGGGGGGACCTAGTGAATGACCTGCAGAGAGCTGGGACCAAAGTAACAAAGGCTACCATCAGTAACACACTACGCCGCCAGGGACTAAAATCCTGCAGTGCCAGACGTGTCCCCCTGCTTAAGCCAGTATATGTCCAGGCCCGTCTGAAGTTTGCTAGAGATCATTTGGATGATCCAGAAGAAGACTGGGAGAATGTCATATGGTCAGATGAAACCAAAATATAACTTTTTGGTAAAAACTCAACTCGTCGTGTTTGGAGGACAAAGAATGCTGAGTTGCATCCAAAGAACACCATACCTACTGTGAAGCATGGGGGTGGAAACATCATGCTTTGGGGCTGTTTTTCTGAAAAGCGACCAGGACGACTGATCCGTGTAAAGGAAAGAATGAATGGGGCCATGTATCGTGAGATTTTGAGTGAAAACCTTCCATCAACAAGGGCATTGAAGATGAAACGTGGCTGGGTCTTTCAGCATGACAATGATCCCAAACACACTGCCCGGGCAATGAAGGAGTGGCTTCGTAAGAAGCATTTCAAGGTCCTGGAGTGGCCTAGCCAGTCTCCAGATCTCAACCCCATAGAAAATCTTTGGAGGGAGTTGAAACTGCGTTGCCCAGCAACAGCTCCAAAACATCACTACAGAAACCGTTTGAACTCTGTCATTGCCAACAAAGGGTATATAACGAAGTATAGAGAAACTTTTGTTATTGACCAAATACTTATTTTCCACCATAATTTGCAAATAAATTCATTAAAAATCCTACAATGTGATTTTCTGGATTTTTTTTTAAATCTCATTTTGTCTGTCATAGTTGAAGTGTACCTATGATGAAAATTACAGGCCTCTCTCATATTTTTAAGTGGGAGAACTTGCACAATTGGTGGCTGACTAAATACCTTTTTGCCCCACTGTAGTTCCTGTTTTGTGAAACTTTACTGCCCTGTAAACAGAAACAGAGAGTAGGGAATGGAGAAATACTGATGTAAAATTAGAGCATAAATCAATTTTTGGAAACCAAATAAATCATCTTCTATGGAATAATGAGGTAGTCCAAAAGACCTGGGTTATCATGCTATCATGGGTGACATTATATGACATCATTGCCATGGATGACTGAACAGTCAAATACCGCTCAGGCCTAAACACATTGGTTAGCACCATACATATGATGATCTTAGATCATCTCTTCCAGTGCCACAGTCCACCATTTATAAGAGGATACTGATCCAGAGTCAGTTACTGTACAGATAAAGAGTTGGTTCTATTCTATGACACTTAGGCCGCGTTTAGACAGGCAACCCAATTCTGATATTTGTTCCACTTAGTGGAACATATCTGATGTGAAAGATCTGATGTGATTGGCCACAAAACAAATGAGTGGGAAAAAAATCTAAATTGGGCTGCCTGAGCTTGTGTTCCCCTGAATTACTGTGGTACTTAGTCAGAACAGAGGAGCTCCTCTTGCTCCTATTCCTCTAGTCTAGACATTGGCCTCTTCTTCTTGTCTTGTTCACAACATATAACATGACAGGGAGGCTCAGTGAGCCCACAAATAAGCCTGTCTATTTTTCTCTCTCTCCCCAACATAAACAGGGTGGTGATTGCAACTGTCTCTGCATTTTTTGTCTCTCTCAACGCTGAATGTGTGTGCGTTTGTGTGTGTGTGTGGGGGGTATACTGTGTGTGTGTGTGTGTGTGTGTGTGTGTGTTTGTGTGTGTACAGTTATTGCGTGCGTGGGCTTCGTGTTTGTGCTTCCATGTGTGTGCGCTTCTGTGTGTGTGTGTATGTTTGTGTATGTTTGTGTGTGTCTGTTTGTCTGTGTGTGTATGTTTGTGTGTAAGTCTGCTTGTCTGTGTGAAGGCGACAGACAACAGTGAACTAGGCTTGTACCCTCATCTGATAACCTGTACGTCTACCTGAGACCCTGGAGGAAACACAATCACAACCCTGCTCCTATTCTAATTCACTTATCAAATGGAAGTCATTCTATGGATGAGAGAAGGTAATCATCGCTCTTCTTAGCTATTATCTGACTCGTTAGTTATAATAATATGTGTCTTGGCCTCGTAATTGAACTTGGAGAGACACACACACACACACACACCTTCAGGAGTCCAGCTGTCTGTCAACATCACGGTGCCCAGATTGAGATATTCAGATGGCCTAATAAGTAAGCAGTGAGTCAGATGGGGTTTCATTGGTGAGAAGGAGGAGTGAGAAGGACGGGAAAATAAGAAGATAGTCCAGGAGAAGTGTCTGATATGGTTGACCTCTTGACTATACAGCCCTAAGACAGGAAGTGACTGGATCACCAAACAAAGGGAAGAAACGTCTGGTTTGGTCAGACTTGATTAGAACGTCTTGTCTAACTAGAGATGTAGTTACACTGTAACCGCCAAACCATCAACACACTAAGCAGATACAGTTTGGAACACTATAGGAACATTACACAGATAGACCAATGGATGGATTAAAGGAGCATTATGTAGAATTTTTGCATTACAATGTCATAAAATGTCCATAATATATCTGCAGTAATAGTGAAATGTGTGTTTAAAATTTAAAATATAATGCTTTGGGCCCTTACAAAATGTTATTAAGAATTTCAGTTTTTCTATTGGTGCGTTTCTTGTTTTCGAATTGGAGGGCTGCACCCTCTCTCTTCGAGCAGTGTCACTTGAAGGCGTGGTTATCTTCTTCCAAGCACAATCAACATTGGTGGATTTCTTAGGCAAGCGTCCAGCCCCACTGGTTGCTGATACAGGTGCCAAAAAAAGGAGAGGTTTAGCCAAGCGACTAAATGATAAGGCTCGGAGAAAAACCTGAGTAAATATAGGTAACAATTTTAATTGCTGGAGAGAAGTTATGGTCCTAAATGGGCTGAATTCTGTTGCAGAGATGGTCTGTTTTTTGCTTGACAGGCAACGTTACCAAGATGTTGAGCCAGCTAAATTAGCTAGCTAGCTAATGTTAGCTGTGACGTTTGTGAATGGAGAATCCGGGTTAGCTTTATGCTATCTAAATTATATGGCTGTCTTGATAAATAACTAAGGTTTGCATAGTATTTTACGATCGAAACCAGTCAGGATATAGACATAACCTTGTATGTTTCTGAGAGTCATGATAATTTAGAATCTACTTACATTTTTGCGTTGGAGGCTCGCTAACGTTTCATGTGCATTTCTCCGTTTGAAAGTGATAGAACTGTAATGGCGCTCAGCTAACTAGCTAACATTATGTAGCTCGGTAGAAAGTTGACAAGCAAGCTCACTAGCTAAGTTTTGTGACATACATTAGGAAGCTAACTGGCTAGCTAGATATAATGTGATATAATACTTGGACATGCGCATAGTAAAAATCTAATTTCTCAACTTCTAGTTAGGCCCCACCACAATCCACTCCAAGGAAAGTGTTACCTCTGCCTGCTTTATCAAGCATCCAACACCACACTGTCAGATATGTGAGAATACATGCTTCATTTCAATAGGAGAATAGCTCGATGCTTTTTTCCTATTCCTTTCAATGATGGCTATTGGGTAGTGTGAACTTTCCTGTGTGTGCATAATTTATGGTTGGTTTATGTGTCCCTCTCTGTGCTTATTTTCTTTGAGTAGCCTATGTGGGGGTGTATCTCTCCGGGAACTTTCATGTCTCTGTTTCTAGTATTCAAAATATTTGCCAGTAATGAAGATACTATATGCTTGGAGTATAACCGACTGTCTTTTTCTAAAGGGGGATGAGTTTCTGGAGGAGCCTGCAGTGGTTGAGCTAGATGGGAGCACCATGGAGGCGACAGAAGTCGAAAACAAGCTACACTAAAGCTTTTTTGTTGTTAACTATTGTTGGGGAATAATCAGAATTGGTTGGTAACATAGGTAAGATGTTTTATATTCATCATATGTTTGTAAGTTACTTCTCATCTGAATGGTATTTTTGTATAATACTGTGGAGGGGTTGCAGTTATCTGTTCTATGTCAAGACTAAGTTGCATGGGCCGCAGAGAGGGGAGAGGTCAAGGTGTCATCATGTGTAAACATATCTTTTGCTCCACTGTGTCTGTGTGCCAGTCACTCCCTACTTTTCCCATCGGGGAGAGGAGGATGGAAGTGTCTGGAATCATTCTATGCTCCCCGTGAGCTTGTCCAGGATTGGTTGTATTTAGAATTGGTTGTATCTAAATGACAATTTGATATATGCCTGTTGATATGGAGTATTGGTTTATGCTTCTGTGTTTGAGTAAGGAGACAAAGCTGAACGATTTATTATGTCTATGCTGTCTGACTATGTGTGTTCTTTGCTATTAAAGGATCTCAGTTGCAATGTAGTGGGGCTCTCAGAGAATTCATTGAGAGACACTGAATTTATCTGAGAGTCACATGATTTTGATAGAGCTCATATAATTAAAGATGGACTTTGATAACTAATTCTGACTTGTGTGTGGTTTGCGCTCATGATTTGGTAAATAGAGGAAATTTCCACGACACTATTCCCAGACATTGTCACCCTATGCAGTGCATTCGGAAAGTATTCAGAACCCTTGGCTTTTTCCACACTTTGTTACGTCACAGCCTTATTCTAAAATTGATTTTTTTTATTTTTATCCTCAGCAATCTACACACAATACCCAATAATGACAAAGCAAAAACAGATTTTGGGATTTTTTTGCAAATGTATTAAAAATAGAAAACTGAAATAGTATTCAGACCCTTTACTCAGAATTTTGTTGAAGGAACTTTGGCAGCGATTACAGCCTCGAGTCTACTTGGTCACGACGCTACAAGCTTGGTACACCTGTATTTGAGGAGTTTCTCCCATTCTTCTATGCAGACCCTCTCAAGCTCTGCCAGGTTGGACAGGGAGCGTTGCTGAACAGCAATTTTCAGGTCCCTCCAAAGCTGTTTTATCAGGTTCAAGTCTGGTTGGGCTACTCAGAGACTCGTCCCTAAGCTACTCCGGCTTTGTCTTGGCTGTTTTCTTAGGGCCGTTGTCCTGTAGGAAGGTGAACCTTCCCCCAGTCTGTCCTGAGCGCTCTGGAGCAGGTTTTCATCAAGGATCTCTCTGTACTTCGGTCTGTTCATCTTTCCCTCGATCCTGACAAGTCTCCCAGTCCCTGCCGCTGAAAAACATACCCACAGCATGATGCTGCCACCACCATGCTTCACTGTAGGGAATGTGCCAGTTTTCCTCCAAATATGATGCTTGGCATTCAGGCCAAAGAGTTCAATCTTGGTTTCATCAGACCAGAGAATCTTGTTTCTCATGGTCTGAGTGTCCTTTAGGTGCCTTTTGGCAAACTCCAAGTGGGCTGTCATGTGCCTTTTACTGAGGAGTTGCTTCTGTCTGGCCACTCTACCATAAAGACCTCCTGATTAGTGGAGTGCTGCAGAGATGGCTGTCCTTCTTTCCTTTTTGCTCTGACATGCACTGTCAACTGCGGAAACTTATATAGACAACTATGTGCCTTTCCAAATCATGTCCAAATCAATCAAATTTACCACAAGTGGACTCCAATGAAGTTATAGAAACATCTCAAGGATGGTTAATGGAAACAGGATGCGCCTGAGCTCAATTTTGAGTCTCATTGAAAAGGGTCTGAAATTCATTCTTATGTCAATAAGCTATTTCTGTTTTTTTTATTTTTGATGCATTTGCAAAAATGTCTAAACACCTGTTTTCTCTTTGTCATTATGATGTGTTGTGTGTAGATTGATGAGGGGAAAAAATATTTAATACATTTTAGAATAAGGCTGTAACGTAACAAAATGTTGAAAAAAGGGAAGGGGTCTGAATACTTTCCGAATGCACTGTAGTTTTTGGAGTTTAATGTTACCTCATTTAATTTATTTAATTTCAACTCATCACTCGACATTCTGTGTGTCCAGTGGTTAGCTGGTAGACTGCTGCTGTAGCTGTATTAAATGGCTGACTAGCTATCTAGCTAGCTAGCTATGCCTATGTTAACAAATCCACAAAGGCAAGGCTTGTTGAGAAAGGGGGCAGGGGTGGGGAGGGGCGAGAGTTGTTTGAAAATAGCCTAACTGTCGTTGTAATACGCCTAGCTCCCACAATGTGGGAGAAAAATAGCGTTATCTCCTTTAACATCAGCTCACCATGCTCCTTCACACATGTAGAACCCTCTGTGGAAAGAGTTCTACGTAGAACCCAAGGGGTTCTACCTGGAACCAAAAAGGGTTCTAATTGGAACCAAATAGGTTCTACCTAGAACCAAAAAGTGTTCTTTAAAAGGTTCTCCTATGAGGACAGCCAAATAACCTTTTTGGTTCTAGATGTCACCCTTGTATAGTACAGTTCATTGATATGGGTCAGGCCAAGCAGAGACATATACAGTAGACGAAGAAGTACTATAGCAACTGCCATCAATGAGCTACACAATTTAAATCTACAGGTACACAGCTTCATCTAAAATCAGGTACAAACAAACACATCAATTATGTTTCCATGCCAGCTAAATGTTGATTAAGCATGAGATGATTGAAACCATGGGTTTAGTGTGCTGCTGGATGCTGCTGAGTGAAGAGACAGGAATGTATTTATTTTAATGCAATAACATTTACTTAGCCTGTAACAGAGTTGCTGGCCTGTGCTTTTTCTAATTGGTGCCAGTGGCTAAATCCTATCCATTTGCATCGACCTCCTTTGAAGACAGATGCAGATGAGCCAAACAAGTTCGCTAATTATGCCGGAGCGGAGCACGCTGAGGAGTGTGTGTGTGTGCTCTGATTGCAACGGAGTATGTATGTATGTCTGTGTGAGAGAGATAGAGAGAGAGAGTAAAGTGTATGTGTGTGGCTGTGGAGCCAAGGGGATATACAGCGTGACATTTAACCAGAGTTCACCAGACACACCAATCATGAATTGAATCCCAAATTAAACTAATGCTATAAATTTACATAACTTTATACCACTGCACAAACACACTGCATGTCCAGCCCGGCGGCCCCACTAGAACACCCTCAGTAGGTACCAGAACTATACTCAACGGCTGTAGAAGGAATCACCTATTGGGAATATAATTCTGACAAATAAACTTTAAAATACCCCTTATGGACAATATGGTTTTATCCACAAAACCCAATGTTCTTCCATCCCATCAAACCAAACAACAAGCAACAGTCCAGCTAAAATATGCAGATGGACACACGAATCTACACCCCAAAGATACCTAATATCCGGTCATTGGGCTGGGGTGCATGATGTGCTGGTTGTGTCCTGGCCGTCTAATGGCTGGTGTTGTTTCCCCCAGCACATAGACTAAGGGCAGCCAACAGGCCTGTCTCCACTGTGCACTCTGGTTGGTTGACACACACACACACACACACACACACACACACACACACACACACACACACACACACACACACACACACACACACACACACACACACACACACACACACACACACACACACACACTGTCAAATTGTCCTGGAAATTCTAATCAATAATGAGGAGAGACAAGGTCAATCACCAATCAGAATATAACTTTATTCAGAACTTATTAAACAGATTAATTTTTGCAATAATTAACGCTTGTCGACGACCCGCCCGTAGGTGATTCATTGAAAAGCCCAACGAGCGGATTTGAGCGTCGGCATTTTATACTAAAGTCCATCCTCCTAGATGTTCATGACAAACAACAGATGTATGGAATGGGTCACAAGGTTAAAATTTGTACGAAAGATACAAATAATTCACAGCAAACAGCATCTGCAGTAAAGACTTCTCATTGTGTAGAAACCAGGGCCAGGCCCAGAGCCATCTCTCCCTGGTACCTTTCAGTCAGGCACACAGACACTAATCATGCTATGGAATGTTGTCTTTATCACCAATCCATCGTAAATCCCCCAGAGGCCCACTTTCAGTTCACACAGACACAAGAGAGTTATAAGAACCCTCTATTCTGTTGCATAAAACAACCATTTGATGCAATAATAGTATTATAACATTAATCTTGTCATTTCTGTTCTGACACACACACACACACACACACACACACACACACACACACACACACACACACACACTCCACTGTACATTGGGCTTATGTGTGTGATGTATAGTGAAGCAGTGAGTGAGTGTAGAACAAGCAAAGTGGTGGCAGGATGCTACTGATACACTAGGAGCAGGACAGTGAGATGTTAACCCCTCTGGAAGATTTACATGTGACCCATCGTTAGCACTCACGATAGGATGCAGTCTGCCCTCTAAAACATGTGCAAAATGCATTCTCCCGAGAAAATGCTTAGACATCTTGGACATCTATCAGCATCTTGATGAGAGAACATATTTTAGAGAGGATCTACCCACTATGGAACATACTAAAAGTGATAGTTACCCTTTCATTGTCAAGGCATTTCTTTGTTCAGCTGTCAATGTATTGTTAATGCTTTTTATTTTTTTGAAGAGTAGCTGCTGCAATAGCAACAGCTAGCGGGCAGCCTAATAAAATAGCTATATAAAAAATAATGAAATAACTTAGGAGTTATTTTGATTGACGTAAAGCAGGTCAGGCAGAATGAAGAGAACTAGTAGAGGGCTACTTGAAATGACACATACACACAAAGCTGATGTAAGCCTATTTAATTCCCAGGAACAACTATTTAATAACATTTCTGTTACAAGACAAAAATAGTGCTTTTGTTTGCTAGGCGTATTGAGCTCACTGTTCAGTTCATTCCCTGGTAGTTTTTTATAGGCAATGTTCTGTGTCGTGAGCTTCATGGCTTTACTCGTGTTGAATGTCTCCTTGAATAGCTCCATCACGACAAGGCAGGCTCACACACACACACACACACACGCACACACACACACGCCAGGGGCAAATTGCCTGAAGATATTTCCCGCTGAACTGAAGAGCCCTAAGACGGAAGAAGAGAGGCTCTCTGAAGTGAGATATATGTTTACTTTTGAGGAACCTTACAGGAGACAGCTGCTGTGACTTACAGACCATTTGCTGCTTGTGAGGGAAAACAAGATGTAAAGCAATACTTTTCTGTGGTCCTTCCTTCCGTCTGTGTCTGGCTGGCACGGGCCAAATTGAAAAGAACCTGTGGACTGTAATGAAAAGAGATAGGGTTTCGTGGTGTAACCGTGTAAGCAGGGGACATATATTGGCTACACACACGCAGACACTGGCAGGATTACACACACAACTCAAACATATGCATATACACCAACACACGTACACACCCACGCGTTAACGCACACATGACACACTTACAGGGATACAATGAAGCCCTTTATCTACTTCCCCAGAGTCAGATAAACTTGTGGATACCATTGTTCTGTCTCTGCGTGCAGTTTGAAGGAAGTTGCTAACTAGCACCATCAGTAACTAGTGTTGGGGCAATGATCGGAAGTCATTGCACCAACATCAGTTAGAATTGGCTTGCAAAATGACATCTAACTTATCTCATACTGGATCCATTCACACCAATGCAAACTAATCATGACACACAAACACACTGCCAGACCCCCTGAGAGAGAGAGAGAGAGAGAGAGAGAGAGAGAGAGAGAGAGAGAGAGAGAGAGAGAGAGAGAGAGAGAGAGAGAGAGAGAGAGAGAGAGAGAGAGAGAGAGAGAGAGAGAGAGAGAGAGAGAGAGTGAGAGAGAGAGAGAGACCTATCTCACAGATGAGGGAGGACGGGAAGCCACAAGGCTTGTTTTTAATTACAAGCTCATTAAAAAGTGTTAATGACAAACATTGTATTAACATTCCTTACACATGCTTCTCAGTCACCCAGGATTTGATAGGATTTGATAATACATTACTGTTTTTTGGGGGGTTCTCAGCTACATGTATGTGCTGTGACCCTCATTAACATCAAACTGCTAATTGGCAATAATGTAGGCCTACCCACATGGAAAAATACTATAATGTATACTATGTAAGGAATACTATAGTGTTCCCTGTAATGTATTTTCATGTGGGTAGGCCTACATTATTACAGTTGTATTTACAGTTTACTGTAGTATTGTAGTATTTATTTGGTCCTTCTGTAGCTCAGTTGGTAGAGCATGGCGCTTGTAACGCCAGGGTAGTGGGTTCGATCCCGGGACCACCCATACGTAGAATGTATGCACACATGACTGTAAGTCGCTTTGGATAAAAGCGTCTGCTAAAATGGCATATATATTATTTTTTGTTGCATTTTCTATTGTAATTACTGTAGTGTTTTCGTGGATAGTAGTATACTGTAGTGCTTTGCAGACTGTAGTATACTGTCTGATGAAACCTTGATGAAACCTACAAGAGAAATAAAAAAAAATGACATTTTCCATAACCTGTAGGTAGGTAGGTATGGGTTCTGAACTCTTTTTATGCGTTTTTGCGGACTGTATTGTTTTTGAAAACATTCCTGTAGTATTTACAACAGCATTTTGTTGGGGATAATACTCTATTATTCTACAGTATACTACAAAATTCTATACTAAGTGCTACACATGATTGAGGGACACTACAGTGTATAGTAGAGTATTCTACAGTATACTACAGTTGACTAAAGAATCCTATAGAAAGTACTGTAGTATTCTGTAGTAAAAGCTTTCTGGACAAATCTGCACAGTGGTTGAGACAGTAAAATAGCACCCCCAGCTGGTGAACACAATTGTCCCACTTCTCAAGCAGGAAGGATACAAGCAAATGTTTATATTATGTAGAAGAGTAAACAACATTATCTTTCCAACATTTCCTGTTGACAGTGAAAATAGACTTGGCCTATATTCAAAATGTATCGTAACAAAGAAAAGGAGCTCACTGCTTGTGAAACATTAGCATTTTGAATTGTAATTGTATGAGCCATGAAGTGAACACTAACGCAACTCTCTTCATTGAGTCCCTGTAACTTTGTCAAGTTTTAGTGTGTGGTCTGTAAGGCAATAATGGAGGGTTGGACAAACTAAGCCTTCTCTAAAGCTGGGTAACGTTTTAGAGTGAAAATGAAAATGGGAGAGTAGTGCTATAAATAATTTATGTGAACTGCATTGCTGTAATTCAAGCAGTCCTATGAATTATGGATTTCAAATGTAGCTCTTAAAACAGTCAAGGTAAAAAAGTTTGTTTTATATTTTTATTTTATTTTATTTTAGCTGTGAATTTGAGGTTAGGCGGGTCATAGACAAGAGTGTGAGAGCTTTTATGCAGCCACTCTCCACCTCCCAAGGTTAACATTTTTTAGGCCATGCTGAGACAGGTCCCATTTTACCTGTGTACCTACAGTACATTGTCCAGCAGGCAAATAACAACTATTAGCCTACGCTCACATGACTGTGTTTTGTTGACTGTGCATAAGGCCCATTCAGAGCTAGGGGGGAAAAAGTGTTCAAGGTCTCTGCCACTTCCACTTGAAACCAGCTTCAAAATGTCCTGAAATTACAGGATATCGTCCCTTTAAATGAGTTTAAAGATAGAGTAAACACGGATGATGGAAAACTAAGTGGGGGGATGTCAATGTTTTGACCCCTAGTTGGCCCCCCTAGACCCCCACACCTCCCCAAAACCATATTTCTGCTCCATATGGAAATGTATGTTTTTAAACTGAAGTGCTTTATGTTTCATGCTGTAAGGTGTGTTTCCATCGAATTACCTTGTTGCAGATAAAAGGCTGTGCGTGATGACATTGTCACATACAAATAACTTTTGCAATTAAATTCCCATGTAACCAAATAAAAAATGCAAGTTAAATGGGTTTTCATTGCATTTTGAACTCTACTGAGGGTTTTGTTATGAAGCGGAATGTGCCCACTCACGTGCACTCTAACCAACAGCTCGCAGATACCTGTGAGTATAGCCTACATGAGGAGATTTTATTGACAAGAGTGATATTAATTTTATTTGTCAAACGGCAGCCAAGCATCGATCATCATGTCACCAGAATGAAACCCTCGATATTTATTGGAAAGAAGCATGGAGCTCATCGCCATGCACCTTCACCACCCTAAGAAGTTCATCACAACTTATTTAATATGTACGTAAAGGTAGACTCAGCGATAGGACGTAGATGCAGAAAGTAAACAGCATAGTGGATCAATTCCTGCAACAACTAAGAGCGTTGAAGCTTGACTCTCAACTTCTCCTCTGTTTTGGTGCCTGGATACCATGCTGTGAACAGCGTGAAGTGAACCCTGGCACATGCACAGATACTGTGTGTGACTGTGTGAAAGCAAAGTCTTGCATCGTGCTCATCTCAATATCTGCGTTGCTGCTCGTGGCAACGTCATTTCACTGAGTCAACCTTTAATAAACTGCATGCTTTCCCGAATATTAGGACCACACAACATATCATCGCTTGACTCCAAGTTTACTTCGATATATTTTACATTACATTTAAGTCATTTAGCAGACGCTCTTATCCAGAGCGACTTACAAATTGGTGCATTCACCTTATGACATCCAGTGGAACAGCCACTTTACAATAGTGCATCTAAATCTTTTAAGGGGGGGGGGGAGAAGGATTACTTTATCCTATCCTAGGTATTCCTTAAAGAGGTGGGGTTTCAGGTGTCTCCGGAAGGTGGTGATTGACTCCGCTGTCCTGGCGTCGTGAGGAGTTTGTTCCACCATTGGGGGCCAGAGCAGCGAACAGTTTTGACTGGGCTGAGCGGGAACTGTACTTCCTCAGTGGTAGGGAGGCGAGCAGGCCAGAGGTGGATGAACGCAGTGCCCTTGTTTGGGTGTAGGGCCTGATCAGAGCCTGGAGGTACTGAGGTGCCGTTCCCCTCACAGCTCCGTAGGCAAGCACCATGGTCTTGTAGCGGATGCGAGCTTCAACTGGAAGCCAGTGGAGAGAGCGGAGGAGCGGGGTGACGTGAGAGAACTTGGGAAGGTTGAACACCAGACGGGCTGCGGCGTTCTGGATGAGTTGTAGGGTTTAATGGCACAGGCAGGGAGCCCAGCCAACAGCGAGTTGCAGTAATCCAGACGGGAGATGACAAGTGCCTGGATTAGGACCTGCGCCGCTTCCTGTGTGAGGCAGGGTCGAACTCTGCGGATGTTGTAGAGCATGAACCTACAGGAACGGGCCACCGCCTTGATGTTAGTTGAGAACGACAGGGTGTTGTCCAGGATCACGCCAAGGTTCTTAGCGCTCTGGGAGGAGGACACAATGGAGTTGTCAACCGTGATGGCGAGATCATGGAACGGGCAGTCCTTCCCCGGGAGGAAGAGCAGCTCCGTCTTGCTGAGGTTCAGCTTGAGGTGGTGATCCGTCATCCACACTGATATGTCTGCCAGACATGCAGAGATGCGATTCGCCACCTGGTCATCAGAAGGGGAAAGGAGAAGAATAATTGTGTGTCGTCTGCATAGCAATGATAGGAGAGACCATGTGAGGTTATGACAGAGCCAAGTGACTTGGTGTATAGCGAGAATAGGAGAGGGCCTAGAACAGAGCCCTGGGGGACACCAGTGGTGAGCTCGTGGTGAGGAGACAGATTCTCGCCACGCCACCTGGTAGGAGCGACCTGTCAGGTAGGACGCAATCAAGCGTGGGCCGCGCCGGAGATGCCCAACTCAGAGAGGGTGGAGAGGAGGATCTGATGGTTCACAGTATCGAAGGCAGCCGATAGGTAATAATAATAATAATATATGCCATTTAGCAGACGCTTTTATCCAAAGCGACTTACAGTCATGTGTGCATACATTCTACGTATGGGTGGTCCCGGGGATCTGAACCCACTACCCTGGCGTTACAAGCGCCATGCTCTACCAACTGAGCTACAGAAGGACCAGAAGGATCTAGAAGGATGAGAGCAGAGGAGAGAGAGTTAGCTTTAGCAGTGCGGAGCGCCTCTGTGATACAGAGAAGAGCAGTCTCAGTTGAATGACTAGTCTTGAAACCTGACTGATTTGGACCAAGAAGGTCATTCTGAGAGAGATAGCGGGAGAGCTGGCCAAGGACGGCACGTTCAAGAGTTTTGGAGAGAAAAGAAAGAAGGGATACTGGTCTGTAGTTGTTGACATCGGAGGGATCGAGTGTAGGTTTTTTCAGAAGGGGTGCAACTCTCGCTCTCTTGAAGACGGAAGGGACGTAGCCAGCGGTCAGGGATGAGTTGATGAGCGAGGTGAGGTAAGGGAGAAGGTCTCCGGAAATGGTCTGGAGAAGAGAGGAGGGGATAGGGTCAAGCGGGCAGGTTGTTGGGCGGCCGGCCGTCACAAGACGCGAGATTTCATCTGGAGAGAGAGGGGAGAAAGAGGTCAGAGCACAGGGTAGGGCAGTGTGAGCAGAACCAGCGGTGTCGTTTGACTTAGCAAACGAGGATCGGATGTCGTCGACCTTCTTTTCAAAATGGTTGACGAAGTCATCTGCAGAGAGGGAGGAGGGGGGGGGGGGAGGATTCAGGAGGGAGGAGAAGGTGGCAAAGAGCTTCCTAGGGTTAGAGGCAGATTCTTGGAATTTAGAGTGGTAGAAAGTGGCTTTAGCAGCAGAGACAGAGGAGGAAAATGTAGAGAGGAGGGAGTGAAAGGATGCCAGGTCCGCAGGGAGGCGAGTTTTCCTCCATTTCCGCTCGGCTGCCCGGAGCCCTGTTCTGTGAGCTCGCAATGAGTCGTCGAGCCACGGAGCGGGAGGGGAGGACCGAGCCGGCCTGGAGGATAGGGGACATAGAGAGTCAAAGGATGCAGAAAGGGAGGAGAGGAGGGTTGAGGAGGCAGAATCAGGAGATAGGTTGGAGAAGGTTTGATCAGAGGGAAGAGATGATAGGATGGAAGAGGAGAGAGTAGCGGGGGAGAGAGAGCGAAGGTTGGGACGGCGCGATACCATCCGAGTAGGGGCAGTGTGGGAAGTGTTGGATGAGAGCGAGAGGGAAAAGGATACAAGGTAGTGGTCGGAGACTTGGAGGGGAGTTGCAATGAGGTTAGTGGAAGAACAGCATCTAGTAAAGATGAGGTCGAGCGTATTGCCTGCCTTGTGAGTAGGGGGAAGGTGAGAGGGTGAGGTCAAAAGAGAAGAGGAATGGAAAGAAGGAGGCAAAGAGGAATGAGTCAAAGGTAGACGTGGGGAGGTTAAAGTCGCCCAGAACTGTGAGAGGTGAGCCGTCCTCAGGAAAGGAGCTTATCAAGGCATCAAGCTCATTGATGAACTCTCAGAGGGGACCTGGAGGGCGATAAATGATAAGGATGTTAAGCTTGAAAGGGCTGGTAACTGTGACAGCATGAAATTCAAAGGAGGCGATAGACAGATGGGTAAGGGGAGAAAGAGAGAATGACCACTTGGGAGAGATGAGGATCCCGGTGCCACCACCCCGCTGACCAGAAGCTCTCGGGGTGTGCGAGAACAGGTGGGCGGACGAAGAGAGAGCAGTAGGAGTAGCAGTGTTATCTGTGGTGATCCATGTTTCCGTCAGTGCCAAGAAGTCGAGGGACTGGAGGGAGGCATAGGCTGAGATGAACTCTGCCTTGTTGGCCGCAGATCGGCAGTTCCAGAGGCTACCGGAGACCTGGAACTCCACATGGTTCGTGCACGCTGGGACCACCAGATTAGGGTGGCCGCGGCCACGCGGTGTGGAGCGTTTGTATGGTCTGTGCAGAGAGGAGAGAACAGGGATAGACAGACACATAGTTGACAGGCTACAGAAGAGGCTACGCTAATGCAAGGAGATTGGAATGACAAGTGGACTACACGTCTCGAATGTTCAGAAAGTTAAGCTTACGTAGCAAGAATCTTATTGACTAAAATGATTAAAATGATACAGTACTGCTGAAGTAGGCTAGCTGGCAGTGGCTGCGTTGTTGACTTTGTAGGCTAGCTGGCAGTGGCTGCGTTGTTGACACTACACTAATCAAGTCGTTCCGTTGAGTGTAATGGTTTCTACAGTGCTGCTATTCGGGGCTAGCTGGCTAGCTAGCAGTGTTGATTACGTTACGTTACGTTGCGTTAAAAGAACGACAATAGCTGGCTAGCTAACCTAGAAAATCGCTCTAGACTACACAATTATCTTTGATACACAGACGGCTATGTAGCTAGCTATGTAGCTAGCTACGATCAAACAAATCAAACCGTTGTGCTGTAATGAAATGAAATGAAAATGTGATACTACCTGTGGAGCGAAGCGGAATGCGACCGGGTTGTTGAGTGCGGAAGTTCTATTCAGTAGACATTGGCTAGCTGTTGGCTAGCTAGCAGTGTCTCTTACGTTAAGGACGACAAATAGCTGGCTAGCTAACCTTGGTAAATTAAGATAATCACTCTAAGACTACACGCTCTAAACTACACAATTATCTTGGATACGAAGACAGCAAAGACAACTATGTAGCTAGCTAACACTACACTAATCAAGTCGTTCAGTTGAGTGTAATAGTTTCTACAGTGCTGCTATTCGGTAGACGGTGGACGTTAGCTAGCTGGCTAGCTGCTGGGCAGATAGCAGTGTAGACTACGTTAGGACGACGAAATACGAAGTTGCAATAGAAGTGCTGACTGTTTCACTTTGTTGTCCTCTTTCTTTTCCTTTTTCTTCTGTCCTTCTTTTGTCCTTATTTTGTCTTCCTTTCTTCTGTTAACTAGATATTTTTTGTTGTTATTCTTTGTAAGCTAACTAGCTTCTTCTTCTTTATATGATAGTTATAATATCAATATTTGCACATAGTCATTTCCACCACCATTTCTCGAATGATTAATTTTACATGCCTTTTCCATCAGACCTGTCATGACATTTTTTATCTGACATACTTTACTCACATTAAAAAAGTTAGATGGAAACCTGGTTAGTGTGCCTGAAACTTTGTGTGCTTCTATTTTGGCCATGTCTTTCTTGTAAAGTAGATTGTTCCTCTCAATGATAAATGTAAAATAACTGGTAAAATAAAGGTAAAATAACATAATTGCACCACATGTACAACTCTGATTTGCACTGATTGTCACGTTCTGACCATAGTTCTTGTGTGTTTCCCTTGTTTTAGTGTTGGTCAGGACGTGAGCTGGGTGGGCATTCTATGTTGTGTGTCCAGTTTGTCTGTTTCTGTGTTTGGCCTGATATGGTTCTCAATCAGAGGCAGGTGTTAGTTATTGTCTCTGATTGGGAACCATATTTAGGTAGCCTGTTTTGTTACACTGATAGGCACACATTCTGCGCATTGTTGTTCCAATAATTGTTTTATTTAGTGGACGATAAGCATATGTATTAAGTATCCTAAATAATGCCATAGATTCACTGTTTTTGAAAAATAGTAAATTTGAAGGCATAAAAGGGTAGCATGATGGCGCCGGAGGGGGAAGGCTGCTGTCTTACCGGCTCTTAACCAGCCAAGCTATTTTGTTTGTTTTTTCACGTTGTTTGTAACTTGTTTTGTACATAATGTTGCTGACACTGTCTCTTTTGACAGAAAAGAGCTTCTGAACATCAGAACTGCGATTGCTCACCTCAAACTGGATGAAGAGTTCTTCTTCAGTGAGTCGGATGTGAGGGATATAATACAGACACCCGACCAAATCCCTGTTATTCACTGGAGAAGGAAACATTTCGCGGAAAGAGATCGGGCTGCCTTGTGAGGATCAGGCAACGAGTGGCTAATCTGCCCATGCCTTCCGAAGTACTAGCTAATGTTCAATCGCTGGAAAATAAATGGTACGAACTGAAAGCACGTTTATCCTACCAATGGGACATTAAAAACTGTAATATATTATGTTTCACCGAGTCGTGGCTGAACGACGACAATAAGAACATACATCTCACGGGTTATACACTCTATCGGCAAGACAGAACACCAGTAAGACACGGGCCGTGGGCCTATGCATTTATGTAAACAAAAGCTGGTGCACTTCTAAGGAAGTCCCGAGGTTTTGCTCTCCTGAGGTAGAGTATCTCATGATAAGCTGTAGACCACACTATCAACCTAGAGAGTTTTCATCTGTATTTTTTGTAGCTGTCTACATACAGTGAGGGAAAAAAAGTATTTGATCCCCTACTGATTTTCTACGTTTGCACACTGACAAATAAATTATCAGTCTATAATATTAAATGGTAGGTTAATTTGAACAGTGAGAGACAGAATAACAACAAAAATATCCAGAAAAAGGCATGTCAAAAATGTTATTAATTGATTTGCATTTTAATGAGGGAAATAAGTATTTGACCCCCTCTCAATCAGAAAGATTTCTGGCTCCCATGTGTCTTTTATACAGGTAACGAGCTGAGATTAGGAGCACACTCTTAAAGGGAGTGCTCCTAATCTCAGCTTGTTACCTGTATAAAAGACACCTGTCCAAAGAAGCAATCAATCAATCAGATTCCAAACTCTCCACCATGGTAAAGACCAAAGAGCTCTCCAAGAAAGTCAGGGACAAGATTGTAGACCTACACAAGGCTGGAATGGGCTACAAGACCATCGCCAAGCAGCTTGGTGAGTAGGTGACAACAGTTGGTGCGATTATTCGCAAATGGAAGAAACACAAAAGAACTGTCAATCGCCCTCGGCCCGGGGCTCCATGCAAGATCTCACCTCATGGAGTTGCAATGATCATGAGAACGGTAAGGAATCAGCCCAGAACTACAAGGGAGGTTCTTGTCAATGATCTCAAGGCAGCTGGGACCATAGTCACCAAGTCACACTATGCCATGAAGGACTGAAATCCTGCAGCACCCGCAAGGTCCCCCTGCTCAAGAAAGCACATATACATACATGCCTGTCTGAAGTTTGCCAATGAACATCTGAATGATTCAGAGGACAACTGGGTGAAAGTGTTGTGGTCAGATGAGACCAAAATGGAGCTCTTAGGCATCAACTCAACTCGCCGTGTTTGGAGGAGGAATGCTGCCTATGACCCAAGAACACCATCCCCACCGTCAAACATGGAGGTGGAAACATTATGCTTCACCGCATCAAAGGGACGATGGACGGGGCCATGCAACATCAAATCTTGGGTGAGTACCTCCTTCCCTCAGCCAGGGCATTGAAAATGGGTCGTGGATGGGTATTCCAGCATGACAATGACCCAAACACACGGCCAAGGCAACAAAGGAGTGGCTCAAGAGGAAGCACATTAAGGTCCTGGAGTGGCCTAGCCAGTCTCCAGACCTTAATCCCATAGAAAATCTGTGGAGGGAGTTGAAGGTTCCCTTAATGACTTGGAGAAGATCTGCAAAGAGGAGTGGGACAAAATCCCTCCTGAGATGTGTGCAAACCTGGTGGCCAACTACAAGAAATGTCTGATCTCTCTGATTGCCAACAAGGGTTTTGCCACCAAGTACTAAGTCATGTTTTGCAGAGGGGTCAAATACTTATTTCTTACTTATACTCATTAAAATGCAAATCAATTTATAACATTTTTGACATGCTTTTTTCTGGATTTGTTTGTTTGTTATTCTGTCTCTCACTGTTCAAATAAACCTACCATTAATATTATAGACGGATAATTTCTTTGTCAGTGGGCAAACGTACACAATCAGCAGGGGATCAAATACTTTTTCCCCTCACTGTACCACCACAGACCGATGCTGGCACTGAAACCACACTCAATGAGCTGTATACTGCCATAAGAAAACAGGAAAACACTCATCCAGAGGTGGTGCTCCTAGTGGCCGGGGACTTTAATGCATGGAAACATAAATCAGTTTTACCTCATTTCTATCAGCATGTTCAATGTGGAACCAGAGGGGAAAAAAGAATAGACCACCTTTACTCCACACACAGAGACACGTACAAAGCTCTCCCGCGTCCTCCATTTGGTATATCTGACCATAATTATATCCTCCTGATTCCTGCATACAAGCAAAAACTAAAGCAGGAAGCACCAGTGACTCGGTCTATTAAAAAGTGTTCAGATAAAGCAGATGCTAAACTACAGGACTGTTTTGATAGCACAGACTGGAATATGTTCCGGGATTCCTCCGATGGCATTGAGGAGTACAACACATCAGTCATTGGCTTTATCAATAAGTGCATTGAGGACGTCATCCCCACAGTGACTGTACGTACATACCCCAAACAGAAGCCATGGATTACAGGCAACATCTGCACTGAGATAAAGGCTAGAGCTGCCGCTTTCAAGGAGCAGGACGCTAACCCAGAAGCTTATAAGAAATCCCGCTCTACCCTCCGACAAACCATCAAATACAGGACTAAGATCGAATCGTACTACACCGGCTCTTGTGGCAGGGCCTGCAAACTATTACAGACTACAAATAGAAGCACAGCCGAGAACTGCCCAGTGACACAAGCCTACCAGACAAGCTAAATAACTTCGATGCTCACTTTGAAGCAAGTAACACTGAAACATGCATGAGAGCATCAACTGTTCCAGACTGTGTGCTCACACTCTCCGCAGCCGATGTGAGTAAGAACTTTAAACAGGTCAACATTCATAAGGCCACAGGGCCAGACGGATTACCAGCCCGTAGCATTCACATCTGTAGCCATGATGAGCATTGAAAGGCTGGTCATGGCTGACATCAACACCATTATCCCGGAAACCTTAGACACACTCCAATTTGCATACCGCCCCAACAGATACACAGATGATGAAATCTCTGTTGCACTCCACACTTCCCTTTCACACCTGGACAAAAGGAACACCTACGTGAGAATGCTAATCATTGACTACAGCTCAGCGTTCAACACTATAGTGCCCTCAAAGCTCATCACTAAGCTAATGACTCTGGGACTAAACACCTCCCTCTGCAACTGGATCCTGGACTTCCAACGGGCCACCCCCAGGTAGTAAAGGTAGGTAACAACACATCTGCCACACTGATCATCGACACAGTGGCCCCTCATGGGTGCATGCTCAGTCCCCTCCTGTACTCCCTGTTCACTAATGACTGCACGGCCAGGCACGATTCATACACCATCATTACGTTTGCATATGACGCAACAGTGGTAGGCTTGATCACCGACAACGATGAGACAGCCTATAGGGAGGAGTTCAGAGACCTGACCGTGTGGTACATGGACAACAACCTCTCCCTGAACATGATCAAGACAAAGGAGATAATTGTGGACTACAGGAAAAGGAGAACAGAGCACACCCCTATTCTCATCAAGGGAATGTAGTGGAGCAGGTTGAAAGGTTCAAGTTATTTGGCGTCCACATCACCAACAAACTAACATGGTCTAAGCACACCAAGACAGTCGTGAAGAGGGCATGAGAAAACCTATTCGCCTTCAGGAGACTGAAAAGATTTGGCATGGGTCCTCAGATCCTCAAAAGGTTTTACTGCAGCACCACCGTGAGCATCCTGATGGGTTGCATCAGTGCCTGGTATGGCAACTACTCGGCCTCCGACCGCAAGGCACTACAGAGGGTAGTGCGTACGGCCCAGTACATCACCAGGGCCAAGCTTCCTGCCATCCAGGACCTCTATACCAGGTGGTGTCAGAGGAAGGTCCTAAAAATGGTCAAAGTCTACAGCCACCCTAGTCATAGACTGTTCTCTCTGCTACTGCACGGCAAGCGGTACCAGAGAGCCAAGTCTAGGTCCAAGAGGCTTCTGAACAGCTTCTACCCCCAATCCATAAGACTCCTAAACATCTAATCAAATGGCTACCCAGACTATTTGCATTGCCCCACCCCCTTTGAAAACCTCACTTTTAAAAGTTCATGTTCTGTTAAATCATACCCAAATAATGTTGTTGACTCATCCTATACTCGTATTTGTGACTAAAGCATAAACTGGAGAAAAAACACTTCAAAAACCTCACTGTAAATTCTTATCTCAAACAGACCATTTAAAAATGCTTGCTATTTCCTCATAGAGGAGGATGTCATCCACCTGAGGAGGATGAGCTGGGCAATCAGCGGTCTACTCGCATGTATATTTGTTAATGAGTGGTATACGCCCACATCATTCTGTTGTTGGGGTACACCGACACCATTCCAACACAGAAAATTAGCTTTTTTATCGTACTTAATTACCATTTTTTTGGAAGGAAACTATTGCACTCATATTGTAATTAACTATAGGCCATATTCTATATAAATCTGGAAACACTGGACAATTTCCTTAATGGTAAACTTAACAAAAAAACGCAAAAATAACAGCTTTAAACTATATATATTATCAATGCACCATCATACCAGGTCATGTAATGCTTAAAATCTGCAAAAAAAATATGAATAAGATATTTGTCATGGAAGTGCCATTTCTTGCCGCTCTCTGCAACTTCTGTCCAAAAACAAAACATTTGAAATTAAAATGGCCATCAACACATACTGAGGCAGGAGTTACTGGCTAGCTACAAGTGTTGAGAGTTGGACCGTTTTTGTGCCCAAAGATTACTTTTAAAGCTGTTCTGCACATTGGGGGCTTCATGTCCCCCCCATCCCATGAGGCAATTTCGCCTGTGATAAATAGCATAACTTTATAACAATGTCTGAACATAACAGAAAATAACTGTTTATGTGCAAATCAGTGTTGTGTTAGTGGTGCCATTCCATAAGGCTTTGTCTGAAGAGATTTGACAATATTATTAGGCTATACAAGGATATTTTCATTTGCCATAATGAGCCACACTTATATAAAAAAATAAAAAAAATGTATGCCGGACATTGGAAACTGTAACACGATGGGCGCCATTTTGGTTCAGTAAACAATTCTACCGGCGGATGTTCTCTCCCAGAAGAGCGCCCTACTGCATGCCGTTTCCTTTATCTTTCACAGTCATTTAGCGCCTTGTAAAATTGAGCAATGACCGCGTCTTTGGTTGTGCAGAGGTTAGCAGGAGTGTCCGGGGCGCTTGCTGTCACGGCTGGGGCATACGGAGCTCACGGTAGGATTTTACGTCTTCGTAATTGTGCAGGGCATAACAACCAGATTAAATGATTGTGTAACGTTAGTGAACTTTAAAAGTTAGGCATGTTGTTGTGTATGTACTGCAGGACAGGCTTATGTCACTCATTGGGCCATGTCACTAGAGCTAAATAATAATGTAATTAGCTATATGTAGCCTACAGTGTGCTTTCCGGCTACAGTTTTCAAGCTACTGTAAATGATGCACATTAACCGAATGGAAAGGTGTATATTGCAGGTGATGGCTAAAACATAAAGTTACACAAATAGGCTTCACTGTTCTTGATGTCACATGACATGACCACCTGTTTTGTGGTGCTGCTATTACTGTAGCTGTCCTGGCCCTTTACAATATCTCCTATTTGTTTATTCAGGTTTCAAAAACAAAGATCCAGGCGATTACTCGATCGTGGTAAGTGTTGTTTCATATGCTATTTAAGCAATAACGCACAAGGGGGTGTGATATATGGCCAATATACCACGGCTAAGGGCTGTTCTCTTGCACAAGGCAACGAAGCCGTGGTAAATTGGCCATATCACACCCCCTCGTGCGTTACATATACATTTTTAAACTCTGTTTTTCACTATTCCTGACATTTAATCCTAGTAAATATTCCCTGTTTTAGGTCAGTTAGGATCACCACTTTATTTTAAGAATGTGAAATGCCAGAATAATAGTAGAGTGATTTTATTTCAGCTTTAATTTCTTTCATCACTTTCTCTGTGGGTCAGAAGTGTACATACACTCAATTAGTATTTGGTAGCATTGCCTTTAAATTGTTTAACTTGGGTCAAACGTTTTGGGCAGCCTTCCACAAGCTTCCCCCAAGAAGTTGGGTGAATTTTGACCCATTCCTCCTGACAGAGCTGGTGTACCTGAGTCAGGTTTGTAGGCCTCCTTGCTCGCACACACATTTTCAGTTCTGCCCACAAATGTTCTACAGGATTGAGGTCAGGCCTTTATGATGGCCACTCCAATACCTTGACTTTGTTGTCCTTAAGCCATTTTGCCAAAACTTTGGAAGTATGCTTGGGGTCATTGTCCATTTGGAAGACCCATTTGCGACCAAGCTTAACTTCCTGACAGATGTCTTGAGATGTTGCTTCAATATATCCACATACTTTTCCACCCTCGTGATGCCATCTATTTTGTGAAGTGCCAAGGTATTGGAGTGGCCACCACAATGCCCTGACCTCAATCCTATAGAAAATGTGTTGGTAGAACTGAAAAAGTGTGTGTGATCAAGGAGACCTGACTCAATTACACCAGCTCTGTCAGGAGGAATGGGCCAAAATTACACCCAACTTCTTGTGGAAGGCTGCCCAAAATGTTTGACCCAAGTTAAACAATTTAAAGGCAATGCTACCAAATACTAATTGAGTGTATGTAAACTTCTGACCTAAGACAGGGAATTTGTAAAAGATTAAATGTCAGGAATTGTGAAAAACTGAGTTTAAATGTATTTGGCTAAGGTGTATGTAAACTTCCGCCTTTACACACACACACACACACACACACACACACGGTACCAGTCAAAACTTTGGACTCATTCAAGGGTTTTTCCTTTATTCTTACTTTTTTTCTACATTGTAAAATAATAGTGAAGACATAAACTATGAAATAACAAATTTTGAATAATGTAGCAACCAAAAAAAGTGTTAAACAAATATATTTTAAATTCTTCAAAGTAGTCACCCTTTGCCTTGATGAAAGCTTTGCACTCTCTTGGCATTCTCCCAAACAGCTTCATGAGGTAGTCACCTGGAATGCATTTAAATTAACAGGTGTGTCTTGCTAAGTTAATTTGTGGAATTTCTTTCCTTCTTAAATGCGCTTGAGCCAATGTGTTGTGACATGGTAGAGGTGGTATACAGAATATAGCCCTAAATCCATATTATGGCAAGAACAGCTCAAATAAGCAAAGAGAAACGACAGTCCATCATTACTTTAAGACATGAAGGTCAGTCAATCTGGAAAATTAAGAACTTTGAAAGTTTCTTCAAGTGCAATTGCAAAAACCATCAAGTGCTATGGTGAAACTGGTTCTCATGAGGACCACCACAGGAAAGGAATACCCAGAGTAGAGGTCGAGCGATAATGATTTTTCAACGCCGATACCGATTTATTGGGGTCCAGAAAAGCCAATACCGATTTAAAAAATATATATTATTTGTAATAATGACAATTACAACAATACTGAATTAACACTTATTTTAACTTAATATAATACATCAATAAAATTCATTTAGCCTCAAATAAATGAAACCTGTTCAAAAACAAAGTGTTGAAGAAAGTAAAAGTGCAATATGTGCTATGTAAGAAAGCTAACGTTTAAGTTCCTTGCTCAGAACATGAGAACATATGAAAGCTGGTGGTTCCTTTTAACATGAGTCTTCAATATTCCCAGGTAAGAAGTTTTAGGTTGTAGTTATTATAGGAATTATAGGGCATTCTCTCTATACCATTTGTAGTTCATATACCTTTGACTATTGGATGTTCTTATAGGCACTTTAGTATTGCCAGTGTAACAGTATAGCTTCCATCCCTCTCCTCGCTCCTACCTGGGCTCGAACCAGGAACACATAGACAACAGCCACCCCCGAAGCAGCGTTACCCATGCAGAGCAAGGGGAACAACTACTGCAAGTCTCAGAGCGAGTGACGTTTGAAACGCTATTAGCGCGCCCCCTGCTAACTAGCTAGCCATTTCACATCGGTTACACCAGCCTAATCTCGGGAGTTGATAGACTTGAAGTCATAAACAGCGCAACTCTTGAAGCACAGCGAAGAGCTGCTGACAAAACGCACGAAAGTGCAGTGGGAATGAATGCTTACGAGCCTGCTGCTGCCTACCACCGCTCAGTCAGACTGCTCTATCACATCAGACTTAGTTATAGAAATACGAGCCTTAGGTCATAAATATGGTCAAATCCGGAAACTATCATTTTGAAAACAAAACGTTTATTCTTTCAATGAAATATGGAACCGTTCCATATTTTATCTAACGGGTGGCATCCATAAGTAAATATTGCTGTTACATTGCACAACCTTCAATGTTATGTCATAATTACGTACAATTCTGGCAAATTAGGCTGCATACACACTGACTCTGCGTTCAATGAACGTAAGAGAAGTGACACAATTTCACCAGGTTAATACCGCCTGCTAACCTGGATTTCTTTAAAAAAATATACTGGTTTAAAAATATATACTTCTGTGTATTGATTTTAAGAAAGGCATTGATGTTTATGGTTAGTGTTGGAGGAAATTATAGTTGAAATGATTAATTATGTATACATTTCTAATTAGAACCATTTATTCTAATACTATGGGCTCGTGGTTAAGCTGTTACTGAAAATGTAAGGAAAACAAATTAATTGTCTGTACCTTGCGGGAAGTTTAAGGGAGAGGGATGATGTATCTTTTCTGACAGATAAGAATGGTCCTTGATGTACCATTTGTGGAGGAGAAGATATCTTTTAGACAGATTGGAATGTCTGGTTTATGAGAGGAGGAGAAGACATCTCCGTACCTGAAAACACTGGGCTATTGTGGGAAACTGATGTCATTTTCAGTTTATAACCTGTGGAAATATGTGTATGTGGTTAGTACTCTCTGGAATTAAACGCTGTTACCTGGCTTTTAAGACTGGTCTCAATCTACTTCATGCATAATTAATGAACTTACACCTCATTAATGAACTAGAGAGAGTGCGAAATTGATTTTGGCTATAAAACATATAGGAATTTAGAAATTCCACTAACAGTTAGGTACACATTGGAGCAACGATACGCACCGCATCGATTATATGCAACGCAGGACACGCTAGATAAACCAGTAATATCATCAACCATGTGTAGTTAACTAGTGATTATGATTGATTGTTTTTTATACATTTTATACATTCTTCCATTGCAAAACTACCATTCCAGTGTTTTACTTGCTATATTGTATTTACTTTGCCACCATGGCCTTTTTTGCCTTTACCTCCCTTCTCACCTAATTTGCTCACATTGTATATAGATAGACTTGTTTATACTGTATTATTGACTGTATGTTTGTTTTACTCCATGTGTAACTCTGTGTCGTTGTATCTGTCGAACTGCTTTGCTTTATCTTGGCCAGGTCGCAATTGTAAATGAGAACTTGTTCTCAACTTGCCTACCTGGTTAAATAAATGTGAAATAAATAAATAAATAAATAAAATAAGATATGTTTAATGCTAGCTAGCAACTTACCTTGGCTTACTGCATTAGCGTTACAGGCAGTCTCCTCGTGGAGTGCAATGTAATCAGGTGGTTAGAGCGTTGGACTAGTTAACTGTAAGGTTGCAAGATTGAACCCCCGAGCTGACAAGGTACAAATCTGTCGTTCTGCCCCTGAACAGGCAGTTAATCCACTGTTCCCAGGCCGTCATTGAAAATAAGAATATGTTCTTAACTGACTTGCCTGCTTAAATAAAGGTAAAATAAAAATAATAAAATAAACAAGGTAAAAATCTGTTGTTCTGCCCCTGAACAAGGCAGTTAACCCACCGTTCCTAGGCCTTCATTGAAAATAAGAATGTGTTCTTAACTGACTTGCCTAGTTAAATAAAGATTAAATAAAGGTGTAAACTTTTTTTTTAATTGGCCAAACCGGTGTCCAAATATACAGATTTTCTATTGTTATGAAAGCTTGAAATCGGCCCTAATTAATCGGCCATTCCGATTAATCGGTCGACCTCTAACCCAGAGTTACCTACCTCTGCTGCAGAGGATAAGTTCATTCAAATTACTAGCCTCAGAAATTGCAGGCCAAATAGATGCTTCAGAGTTCAAATAACAGACACATCTCAACATCAACTGTTCAGAGGAGACTGTGTGAATCAGGCCTTCATGGTCAAAGAAACCACTACTATAGGACACCAAACATGAGAAATGGACATTAGACCAGTGGAAATCTGTCCGTTGGTCTGATGAGTCCAAATTTGAGGTTTTTGGTGTCTTTGTGAGATGCAGAGTAGGTGAATTGATGATCTCTGCATGTGTGGTTCCCACTGAAGTGTGGGGGTGTTTTGCTGGTGGCACTGTCAGTTATTTATTTAGAATTCAAGGCACACTTAACCAGCATGGCTACCACAGCATTCTGCAGAGATACGTCTTCCCTTCCGGTTTGGGCTTAGTGGGACTATCATTCGTTTTTCAACAGGACAATGACCCAACACACCTCCAGGCTGTGTAATGGCTATTTGACCAAGAAGGAGAGTGATAGAGTGCTGCATCAGATGACCTGGCCTCCGCAATCACCCAACCTCAACCTAATTGCGATGGTTTGGGATGAGTCGACCGCCGAGTGAAGGTAAAGCAGCCAACAAGTGCTCAGCAAATGTGGGAACTCCTTCAAGACTGTTGGAAAAGCATTCCAGGTGAAGCTGGTTGAGAGAATGCCAAGAGTGTGTAAAGCTGTCATCAAAGCAAAAGGTGGCTACTTCAAAGAACATAAATAAATTAAAAAAAAAATATATATATTTTTTGTTACTACATGATTCCGTATGTGTTATTTCATAGTTTCGATGTCTTTGCTATTATTCTAAAATGTAGAAAATAGTACAAATAAAGAAACATTTGAATGAGTAGGTGTGTCCAAACTTTTGACTGGTATTGTGTATATACACACACACACATACACACACACACAATTATAAATAGGGAAGTTTGGGTACTTGATGCTGATTGGCTAGAACAGCATTCCAGCTGTGTTTGTCAGATGATATACCACAGGTATGATGCAAAAAGTTTCCAAAAGCAATAAGGCATCTCAGGGGTTTGTGCAATATGGCCAATATACCACACTCCTTCTGGGCTTATTGCGTTAAAATAACCAATATGAATATAATGCAAAGTTATACCACCCTGTCAACTTATTTGTCAGACAGTTCTGGTCTCTAATGTATCTACCTCTCCTCAGCTGTATGAGACGGCCAACAAGTACCACTTCTATCACAGCATAGCTCTGCTGGGGGCCTCTCGCTGTCGGAAACCTGCTGTGGTATGTACTGTATACCTCACTCCAATTCTAATTACAGAATTAACTATTGAACTCCAGTGTTGTAATAGAACATATGGTGTCTTCAGAAAGTATTCCTACCCCTTTAGACTTATTCCACATGTTGTTACAGTCTGAAATCAAAATGGATGAACCATCTACACACAATACCCAATAACGACAAAGTGGAAACATGTTTGTTGAAATTAAATCCAGAAATATTTACACAAGTATTCACACATGTTAGAATCACTTTTGGCAGTGATTACAGCTATGAGTCTTTCTGGATATGTCCAAGTGCTTTTCACACCTGGATTGTACAATATTTGCACATTTATTCTTTAAATTCTTCAAGCTCTGTCAAGTTGGTTATTGATCGTTAGACAGCCATTTAAGTCAAATCGATAACTAGGCCACTCAAGGAACATTCAATGTTGTCTTGGCAAGTAACTCCAGTGTATGTTTGGCCTTGTATTTGAGGTTGTCTTGCTGTGTGTGTCTGTAAGGAATGCAGAATGAACCAGGTTTTCCTCTAGGGTTTTGCTTGTGCTTAGCTATATTCCATTTGATTTTTATCCTAAAAAAAACTCCTTGCTGATGACGATCATACCCAGAACATGATGTAGCCACCACCATGCGTGAAAATATGAAGTGGTACTCAGTGATGTGTTGGATTTGCCCCAAACATAACACTTTGTATTCAGGACATAAAGTGAATTTCTTTGCCACATTTTTTGCAGTTTTACTTTTGTGCCTTTTTGCAAACAGGATACTTGTTTTGGAATATTTTTTATTCTGTACTTTGTAAAGGCTTCCTTTTCGTTCTGTCAGTTAGGTTAATATTGTAGATTAACTACAATGTCGATCCATCCTTAGTTTTTCCTTTCACAGCCATTAAACTCTGTTTTCAAGTCACCATTGGCCTCATGGTGAAATCCCTAAGTTGTTTCCTTCCTCTCTGGCAACTGAGTTAGGAAGGACGTCTGTATCTTTGTAGTGACTGGGTGTATTGATACACCATCCAAAGTTATTTTCACCCGTCTACCAATAGGTGCCCATCTTTGCGAGGCATTGGAAAACCTCTTTGGTTGAATCTGTGTTTGAAATTCACTGCTCGGCTGAGGGACAGATAATTGTATGTGTGGGGTACGGAGATGAGGTAGTCGTTCAAAAAATCATGTTAAACACTTCTTGCACACAGTGAGTCCATGAAACTGAACTTATTCAGGCTTGCCAGAACAAAGGGGTTGAATACGTATTGACTAAAATGTCTAAACAATTTCACATTGACATTATGGGGTATTGTGTGTTGGCCAGTGACACAACATATACATGTTGTAACAGCAAAGTGGAAAAAGTCAAGGGATGTGAATACTTTCTGAAGGCACAATAATTATGTATCTCTGTGGTTTATTATAATCCTCCGCCCGCATGTATTCTCCATTTTTGTTTGCATTAGTGATTTGATGTCCAACTACATGTATTTTCAGATACTGTATGCCACATTCTGAGAAGACTATGTGTACGTCTTAATGGTCAGCCTTAATGGTAAGCGGGGAAGCACACAGTCACTTTCCCCTCTTCTCTCTGCAGGCGGGCGCCCTCCTGGTAGTGGGCATGGGGGCGTTCTGTGGCGCCCTATATCACCAGGCCCTGACGGAGAACCCTGTCCTGAGGAAACTGGCTCCTTACGGGGGCATGTTCCTGATCGCTGGCTGGCTGGCCATAGCCATCTGAACTCTGTCATTTTAACTACTGACCCCTACTGGTGGTGAATGACCTTTCTCTACAGGACACAAACTGACTTATGTTCAGAGAAGAAGGGGCGTTGGTAAAATGTCACTTATCTATACCCTGCTGTTGTTCTGTCATGGGTGTAAAGAGAAGATAAGGTTGTGAGGGATCACTTTTGAAAATGTTCTGTCATCACAGGCTGCGATGTACTCGTGACTTAAATGTCTCTGTTTTTGTGTGTTTTTGTGTGTGGGTGTTAACGCACCAACGTTTCAGTTTGAATGGATCCGAAAGACTAATGTATATTAATCCTTAATCATAAATAAACCTTTTGAAAAGAGTTGATCACTTCTCTGTAACCCCTTATTTGTTCCTACTGAGGAAGCCTTCTGATAGTGAATGTCTCTGGCCCATCAGCATTTAATCTTCTAAGTACCGGTGTACAGAGAACACGGAGTTCATTAACCACTGGCCTCACTTTAGCCGGGGCTACGTTCCTTCAAACCTATCTGTATTCAAATTGGAAGTGAAATTCATTGAAGCGCTAATTCCTTCCTTCATTCCATCCTCCCGTTTCCTGATTGTAGGCTGTGTGTGTGTGAAGGCCGTCTGCGCGAGGATCTTTTGAAAATTGCTTTATAAATCTCCAGGTCAATTTGCAGGGGGTGGCTCGACGCTCATAAGCCAGCCGACTCTGACTCGGGAGTCCATTGAAAGTAGAAATCCTATTGACTAAAGCACATCCAAGTGAACTTTGATCACGACTCATAAAATGCTCATTAGAAGGCCGATTAGTGGGCTTTGGGGAAAACGGGGTCAGGCTATCAAACTGAGATTGTTATCTCTGGAATGCAAACTCTGGTTACCCAAGTTAGTTAATTTGGGCTCCTGAGACAAGGAGAGGAAGCTGGAAAACGTATGGACTGTTTGTGTGGGAGGGCTGCTGGAGGCTCATGTATGTGCATTTTAAGTTGATAATGTGAGATGGTGCCACGGACAAAGGAGAGAGAGATCTGCACCATCATAATGTGTTCAGAATCCATTCACGCTCACCCAGCCACATCACATTGTGCCTGTTTCCCTCCACCTCCTGGTTGCTGACATTTTGGGCGTGCAGCGTTGGGACTACACACACACACACACACACTCAAACAGTCACTCATTACTGAAGCAGCACAGTGTCCCCTCGTTAGAATTGACAACCCTGATCACAACCTTCTGCTCTAATACGCTGTGTTAAAACTCCCTTTTTTTGGTTTCTCAATCTCTGGTCTCTTTCTCCCTCTCTCTCAGGCTGTGTCCCTCGCTCTTGGGCTCAGTCTCTCTCTCTCAGGGCCTGTGCTTCACACTTTCTCTTTTGGTCTCTGTTCACTATCCCAGTCTTTGTTTTTGCAGGCCAAAGAAATCACTGGCCTATGAGGATTCACACGGTGAGTTTATTGCCTCAGCAATAAACTCTGCCGTTTATTCTGTGTCCTCAATCTGCTTTTATTATCCTAAAGTTGTGAGGCTGGGCACAGACTGTAAAGCAGGTTGCAATGCAATTAGCCCTTTGGCTAAGGGGTTAGGATTGGTGTTCTACCTACAACTGGACCTCTCTCTGGTGTAGTGGGCGGGAGAGAGAAGGGAGATATTGTTAATTGTATCTCAAGGGAGTTTTGCTTCACAACCCTCTACTTTTGTTACACTGTAGAATATATTAATTAGTTTAAAGTATATATTTTTTATTTGTTTCTCTCACACCACCAAACTCGGTTAGGTAATTACCTCAGAACTGAGCTGTATCCCAAATGGCATCATATTCCCTGCATTCTGCACTATTTTTGACCATGGCCCTTAGTGCACTACTTTTGACAAGAGCACTATGTAGGTCATTTGGGACTTGGCTAGTGTTTAATGCAGAGGCGCGGTGCCCATTGAAGTGAGGGGATGATGATCTACCTGAAAGTGTGATAGTGCTGACCATTTAAGGGTCTGTAAAGGTCAGGAGGGAGCAGTGGTGTGAGAGCTTTGAACAGCCATTACTTGTTATTCCGCTTCAATGTGTGGGCTGCTGTGTACTGTGAATTGATGCTTCAGAGAGAGGATGAGTTGCTGCTGTTCTCTCTCAATAGTATAGTGTGTGTTCAATGTATTAGAGAGAGAGAGGCTTTGGGTAATTGTGTCGGGTGGTATAGGCATAGTTTCATTTCACACTTGAGGAAAGTATCCTGAGAAGCACATCTTCCCACCTCGTCGTCAGTCTCTCTCTCCTCTCAGTCCCACCAGCATTCAGACAGACTATTTGTGTTTGTGTGAGTGATAGCCTTACACCAGCCAAGCTTCACGCTCATTTTGACCACAACCAAGAAATCAATTGGCCGTAGAGCTCTCCCTAAAGAAGCTTGTTCTGCATGCCAAATGGCACCTTATTCCCTTCAGAGTGCCCTAGTTTTGACCAGGACCCATAGGGTGCCATTGTCTCTTTCAGAGCAGCACACACCTCTTTCTCTATCCCATTGTATTACTGCAAGTGAGGCTTCTATGCAGGTTAGACACTGCATGTCAGGCTAAGAGGAGTATGTATGAAAATGCATATAAAAATGCCCCCAGAAACCACCCAATGATTGCTACCTTTGATGGAATGACTGAGGCTGCAGAGTAATGTTGACAAATAAATAGACAGCATTCACACAGAAATCGTATGTCATAGACATAAACTGTAGCTATAAGTGCTGCCCCTCTCTGCCCTGCACCTCTCTCTCTCTGTCTCTCTACCACTTTCCTCACTTTGTCTTTGATGAATTTGCTGATAGAAGAATTTGAGAAGTGGTTCAACAGATTCCAGTTCCTGGTTGGCTCTAGGTCCTCTCGAGTCTCTCCTCCATTACCTCCACTGGGCCAATTATCTGCACTGTCAGCCTCTCTGATATGGCTTCAAAGGGGGAGGTATTTCAAGGTGACACCGGCAAAGATGGGGTGATGGAGGAGAAACTGGCAATGGTTTGAAGATCTTTTGATGACTTTGCAAATCTCTCCCGTCCTGAAGAAAAATGGCAAAGGAGGAGAGGAAGGAGTTCAGATGCTGTCAGAGGCAGAGCATTTCGTTCTGCAAGGGGATCCTGTGGTGTCCCTTTGTCTTTTAAAAGCAGAGGGCTAGTTCAGGCGCCATCTCGCCCCCTTGTTCTGCATACGAGTATAGGTGTCACTTCACGTCAGCTGTATGGAAGCTTTATTTTGCATATTTTTTTTATTTATTTAACCTTTATTTAACTAGGCAAGTCAGTTAAAGAACACATTCTTGTTTACAATCATGGCCTACTAAAATCCTTCCGGCTTGGACGGGGGAATAAAAATATAGGACAAAACACACAATGATGAGAGACACCACAACACAACCTAAAGAGAGACCTAAGAAAACAACAGAAGGTAGAGACAACAATACATCATGCGTAGCAACCACAACTGTCAATAAGAGTGATTGGGTCTTTGAATGAAGAGATGGAGAAAAAAAACTGTCCAGTTGGAGTGTTTTTTTTTGCAGCTTGTTCCAGTCACTTGCTGCACCAAACTGAAAAGAGGAGGGACGCAGGGATATGTGTGCTTTGGGGACCTTTAACAGAATGTGACTGGCAGAACAGGTGTTTTATGTGGAGAAAGAGGGCTGCAGTAGGTATCTCCGATAGGGGGCAGTGAGGCCTCAGAAGGTTTTATAAATAAGCATCAACCTATGGGTCTTGCAACGAGTTTACAGAGATGACCAGTTTACAGAGGAGTATAGAGTGCAGTGATGTGTCCTATAAGGAGCATTGCTGGCAAATCTGATGGCCGAATGGTAAAGAACATCTAGCCCCTCCAGAGCACCCTTACCTGTCGATCTATAAATTATGTCTCCGTAATCTAGCATATACACAGAAGTATATATTTTTAAACCAATACTCCTTAGCCGGCCCACAAGAATGGATTGGTCTAGCATATCAAAAGCTTTGGCCAAGTCAATAAAAATATCAGCACAACATTGCTTAGAATCAAGGGCAATGGTGACACCATTGAGGACCTTTTGAGGTTGCAGTGACACATCCATAACATGAGTGAAACCAGAATGCATACCAGAGAGAATAGTATAGACATCAGGTAAGCCAGTCAGTTGATTATTGACAAGTTTTTCCAATACTTTTGATAAACAGGGCAAAATAGAAAGTGGCCACCTTGATCTCCCCCTTTAAATAAAGAACGCGCCTGTGACTGCCTTACAAGCAATGGGAACCTCCCCAGAGAGGAGAGACAGGCAAAAAAGGTCAGAGATTGGCTTGGCGATGATAGGGGCTGCAACCTTAAAGAGGAAAGGGTCAAAACCATCCAATCCAGATGGTGACTTGGGGTCAAGTTTAAGGAGCTCCTTTTGCACCTCAGACTGAGTGACTGCCTGCAGGGAGAAAGTTTGTAGCTGGACAGAGGAAAAAGAGGGAGAAGCATCAGGGCTAGTTGCATAAGAAGGGGTGGGAGATGAGGAAATGTAGGACGGGCAAGGAGGCATGGCTGGGTCAAGTAGGAATCCTGACATAATGAGGTGGTGATTAAAGAGCTCAGCCATGTGCTCCTTGTCAGTAACAACCACATGATCAATATTAAGGGTCATGGGCAGCTGTGAGGAGGAAGACTTATTCTTTAACCGTTTTCCAGAACTTCTTAGGGTTAGACCCACAAAAAGAGAACAGCTCCTTAAAGTAACTAACTTTGGCCTTCCGGATAGCCTGAGTGCACTTATTTCTCATTTGCCTGAACGAGAGCCAGTCAGCCTGAGTATGCATGTGCCGAGCCTATTGCCAAATGGAATTCTTGAGGTGGGTTAACTCGGATCACAGTCGAACCAGGCGCTGAACCTGTTTTTAATTATCATTTTCTTTATGTGGGCGTGTTTGTTAACAATACCACTGAATGAAAAAAAAAAAAAAAGTCCAAGCATCTTTGACAGAGCTAATTCTATATCAATTTACAGAGGCCAGGTCATGAAGGAAGGCTTGCTCATTAAAGTTTTTTTTAGCATGAGTCTTTGACAAATCAGGATAGGTTGTTTTACTTATTAGCCATTATGAACACAGGCTTTAAAACAGTGATCACTAAGGTCATTACAGGAAACACCAGACTGATACATGTCAAGATTATTGGTGAGGATAACATCAATGAGAGTAGCCTTTTCTGGGTATTTGGAGTCATACCTTGTGGGATTGGTAAAAATCTTAAAAAGATTTAGGGAGTCCCATTGCTTTAGGACTTGGTCATGTGGTTTAAGCATGTCCCAGTTTATGTCACCCATCAGGACAAATTCAGACTTAGTGTAAGGGGCCAGGAGATAGCTTAGGGCAGGTAGGGTACAGGCCGGTGCTGATGGAGGACAATAACACCCAGTAACAGTCAACAAAGAACCATGTGAAAGTCTAATGCTTAAAACCAGCAAATCCAATTGTTTGGGGACAGACTTGGTGGAGACAACCGAGCACCGAAGGTGTTCCTTGGTCAAGATTGCTACTCCACCACCTTTGGAAGATCTGTCTTGCTGAAAAAGTTATAACCAGTGTTCAAAACACTCTTTCTTAACCACGTCTCAGTAATGACCAACACATCTGGATTGGAGCTGTGAGCCCACAGTTTCAATTGATACATTTTAGGTAATTAGCTTCTAGTGTTAACGTGCAGGAAACCCAGGCTTTTACGAGAGTAGAAATCAATTAGGCAGATATCAGAGCACAAGTCACAATTGAGCACAAGTCAGAATATCATCAGCAGTAATACAATCAGGGCACGGCAGAGGACACAGAGAGCTCTGCAGTGTTCATTTTTTTATGGCATTTGAATGTGCATCAGATAGCAGCAAGATCATATTGTATAGCAATTTCAACAGGTAACATGAGTACCAAGCCGGTGAGATGTGGTTAGAATAGGATGGGAGGCCAAGAGTCTGTGTAACCAATAGTGTCCCGAGAGTGGGAACAAACAGTCTGTTCTACGGTCAAGTAAACAAGCAAGTTCATAGTCAACAAAGCACAGGCCAGGGCAGACGGTGAACAGATCGCCAGGTGAAATCCAAGCTGCAGTGCAGCAAGCAATGGAAGTAGGTGTCACACCCACTTGGGAGAAGCTTTTCTTCGGGAGGCAGATTCCTTGTAGAAAATCCCAGCTAGCTAGCTAACGTAGCTGGCAATTCTCTGTCCACCGTTTTTTTTACATGGAAAAGTAGGTTGTTCTCTTCAGTTTCAGTGAAATGGTCCTTTATGACATCCAAACAAGGTTTGGACAACAGTCCTGTGGCTGTTGTATTTTGGAGATTGCGAGGAGGATGTTTTCTGATGTGATCAAAGCAACAATATTGTTTTCTTATTGAGGTAATATACAACTGAAGTGTCCTGGCTGCGTATCAGTTCAAAATAGAGATGAATCCAGGGGGTACTATATTGTAATGACGTCTGCACAGAGGGAGGGGGCTTCAGGCCTCTGCATTTGGGTGAGGGAGGCTGTGAAATTCTCCTGCCATTGTTGGGTTCATGGGCTTTGACACCTCTCACTTCACACCTAAGTGCTAATTGAAGTTGCAGTTGGATCTGTTCTGTCCTAGCAAGCTTGGTAGCCTTAACTTAGCATTCAGCCCTTATAAGGGAAAATATATCATTTTAATATATTTTTCTGCTTGGCTTTAAAAGTAGCTTCAGAGTAAACAGTACTCACCCAGTTCCAAGTTGAATGGTGTTTTCAGGTTTCTGTTGTGCTTCTTTTGCTGGTTGTTGGTTTGCCAGAGCATTTGCTGTATTGACATTGGAATTATCATGTAAATGAGAAATTATAGTCTTATTAATTGCATGCAAATGCTTCATAATCTTGTTAACCACCATGTTCTATTGGGAAATAATAATCTTGATTTTTAATTGTATTAGATTTATTTGTAATCGCATTAGACTCCAACAGATTTGATAATCATAGCACCCTATGAAATCTCTGACCAGGGCTGTGCTGCACTGTCCTTATCTCAAGTGATCCACTTTACAGTAGTCCAGCGTTTCCCAATCCCCCAGCACTACACAGCTGTTTCAAATAAGCAACTCATCCATCAAGCTTTGATTATTTTAATCAGCTGTGTAGTGCTAGTGTAAAAAAACTAAAAACAAAACGTGCACCCAGGTGGGGCCTCAGGACCGAGCATCGGGAAACCCTGCAGTAAGCTACAGTGACACAAATGTAATCATAGGCTTCAAATCAAGCTTTGTAGTTTTGGGGCGATATTACAAACACTACTAATCCCAAGATTCTCAGTGGAGGGACGTGATTTCCGGGTTCTGTGTTGCTAGGGGGAAGGTGGCGCAGAGGACCTGTTGGAAATGACGGTAGAAGAAGTCGGATTTCAATATAAAGTCCAAAACAGTAAACCTGGAAGATAGCAAAGAAACTTCACCAGACCTGCGTGCTAAGGGTGTGTAATGTGTATTTATGGAGTCAAATAATGCAACGCTGCGGTGTGTGAAGGAATCGCTGTCTCGCTTGCTGCTAGCTCAGCTGTGTTGTTGCACTTATCCCCACCTGTGTGGGTAACACGCCAACCGGCTAGCTAGCTAATTTATTATCGAAAATCGACTCCGGTGCCCTCTCCGAATAATCTGAACTAGTTAGGAAGTCTAAACTGTTATCCAAATATGGCTGTTGTGTTAAGCTAACTTTCAGTTAACTTGCTTCCTAGCTAGCTGAATAACTGGCTAACGTTAGACTCATAAATTAGCCAGCTAATTAGCATGCTAGCCAGTTTGTTAACTAGCTAGCTAATTGACCTAGTTCTGAGGACAGCGCCCATGCTGTCACTGCTTGACTACTGTATACGTAGTGTATGAGATTAATATTACTTTTGATGTTCATTTGAGGTCTGCGTTTACTGTGGATTAACAGATCAAAACAATGACACTTAGTATAACTTGTTAGCTAGCTAGGTAAAATAGTTGATATGATTAGCTAATAATCAATGTGTGTGTGATTCATAATCATAACAATGGTTCACAACCCTCCAAGTTCCTGGTGTAGTCAGTGCAGTAGTCAGTGCTAGGACTGAGAGTGTAATAACAAAGTTTACAATCCACTTTGTTTGCCTCTCACACACAATATGCAAACAACTGTCCTCTCCCCTCCATGATAAACATTCCTGACACCCGTCTGCCCCCTCCCTCTCCTTCATAGGGTGTGACTCACCATGGAGTCCCTGATGAGTGCGGTGGCCCCACGGACCCCGGCCCTGTTGAAGAAGGCCTCTGAGGTGGACTTCCGGTCGGGGGCCACACTGGACCAGCTGTCGGCCCAGGTGTCTGAGCTGGTCACCCTGGAGCAGGGGGACTTCGGGGACCAGCTCGCCCTCGAGGTCCACACGGCCAAAGACTTCATCTTCAACATGCTGGGTAAGACTCACCCACATGCATTTTATATATGCTATTACATTTGGGTTAATACATTTTTTATTCACTACTGATATAGACAGTATTATAAGCTGGGTGCTTCGAACCATGAATGCTGATTGGTGGACAGCTGTGGTATAGCAGACCGTATACCATGGGTATGACACTTATTTTTACTGCCCTAACTAAGTTGGTAATCAGTTTATAATAGCAATAAGGCACCTCGGGGGTTTGTGATATATGGCAAATATACCAAGGCTAAGGGCTGTATCCAGGCACTCCGCTTTGTGTCGTGCATAAGAACATTCCTTATATCGGGTCCATTAATGCCATATACAGTATATAAGACTTTGACCGAGGCCTATTGTGTGCTTGATAAAAACGTATCGTGAGTAATGTGGTTGTGGATAAGTACAGATGGAGGAAAGGTGGTGGCTCAGCTGTGTTTATTTTCTTTGTCATGGATCAAGGTCCTAATATGCTTATCAGCCAGGTGAAGTGAGGTTCATTGTCCAATAGGTGGCACTATTCCCTCTCCCTCTGTTCCTCAAGCTCTGCCTTTGCCTGCTCCTACGCTCTCTCCTCTCCTCTCCTCTCTGCTTGTCCCAGTGCAACTGGAACCGAAGCCCCTTTTGGCCGGGATCCCTCCCTCTCTTGAGCTGCATATCCTCTCCTTTATTTCACTTTCTTTTGTTTTACTACTATCATCTCTCTTTCTTTCTCTCTTTCTGTTTTGCTTACCCCCCTCCTTATTGTGCCTGTTTGTTGATCATGTGCAGTTTGAGTGGGAAGCACAATACAAACAAGCTAACTCGCACTAAGTCCACTCCCCTGTCCACCCCCCTGTAACTATAGCTGTGAATAGGAGCCATGATTGGCAGTGAATATTGTTTGCACTAAAATATCATAACAGCCCCTTCTTCTAATCCGGTCATATTGTATTAGTTTACTGCCAACCCTCCTGTATCTCTCTGCCTCTCAACTTCTGCACTAGATAGCCTAGCGTCCTCTTTTCCGCTCTCGCCACACTCTCTAGCTCTCCTCTCCCTCTTTGCTCTCCTCATCTCTTTCTCCTCTCTCCTCTCTCCCCTCCCTCTCTCTCCCCTCCCTCTTTCTCTCCTCCCGCTTTCTCTCTTCACTCTCTCAATTTGTACATGCCTCAGAACCCCCCAAAAAAAAAAAAAAGTCATCTGTGCCTATTATCATCCTATTAAGCCTGGTGACTGAGAAGCATGTGTAAGGAATGTTAATACATTGTTTGTCATTAACACTTTTCAATTACTGTTGAATTAAAAACCAGCCTCATGGCTTCCCGTCCTCCCTCATCTGTGAGATGGGTCTCTCGCTCACTCTCGACCATTTTGCACTCTCACTCACACACTTAACCCTCTATCCCGATTGAATGACTCCCCCTGCCCTCACGGTGCACCCCCCCTTCCTGCTTCTCCCCTATTTTTTTAAAAATTAATTAACTCATCCACTTTCTGTCGCTGTCTCCGTTGTCAGTCAGGCTGACTGCTCTTTAATTTCCAACCGTTTGCCATTAAAAATAATATACATTTGCACCTTGACAGGGAAGTGTAGGATTTAAGATGATTTGTAAATGCACGGTGTGTGCATTAGCGAGTAGCACTGTGACACTGTTTTTGAAGAACCTTGAAGAGGGAGTTCAGGCAGTTGAAAGGAAACATCTCCCCAACTACTAGAGCTCTTTATATGGAACATTTGCAGTGGTCTGTGTGTGTGCATATCTATGGCCGTGTTTACACAGGCAGCCCAATTCAGCTCTTTTTCCCACTGGTAAAAACAAATATATAAATCACATATTTTTCTGAGCTGATCTGATTGGGCTAAATACCAATTAGTGACAAGATCAGAATTCGGCTGCCTGTGTAAACGTAGCCTACGTGTCTGTATCCGTGTGCATGTTAGCCCGCGTGTGTGTGTTTGACTTTCTTTTCTAGTTGGGTCTTTGTAAAAGTTCTCTAGCCTAGTTTGAGAAGCAGGAGGCTCCCCACCGGGAATTCAGTGCTGACAGAGAGGGAGAAGAGAGGAGTCGATGCATTGCACCACACAGTGAAACAGATCCACAGTTTGACAGATCCAAGGAAGGAAAAGCCACTTATTTACCCGGTAGCTCTTCAGTAAACAGTGTTAGGCTGGCCTATAGCATGCCTGTGGAAACATGGATCTAGAATTCCCACAGGTCTATATGGGTCCTGGGAATGTAGAATAATGACCAAAGGCTGGTTTATACTTGGTCTAACAAACATGTCTGTATACCACAAGTGATTTGAGCTTATTTACGGTTAGATAATATATCTTATTATTGTAGAGGTGTAGCTTAAACCCCGTCAGGTTGATGTGAAATCTAATTAGTATAAATAAATAAATCCCCTTAATCTGCCAGTTTATGGTAGAGATGCAGTGCATTCGAAAAGTATTTAGACCCCTTGACTTTTCCCACATTTTGTTAAGTTAGGCTTATTCTAAAATTGATTTAAATTTGTTTTTCCTCATCAATCTACACACAATACCCCAAAATGACAGAGCGAAAACCGTTCTTTACATTTTTTGGGAAATCTATTAAAAAATAAAAACGGGCGTTAATTACATACGTATTCAGACCCTTTTTGAAATTGAAGTCCGGTGCATTCTGTTTCCATTGATCATCCTAGATATGTTTCCTCAACTTGATTTGGAGTCCACCTGTGGTAAATTCAATTGATTGGACATGATTTGGAAAGGCACACACCTGTCTATATAAGGTCCCACAGTTGACAGTGCATGTCAGAGCAAAAACCAAGCCATGAGGTCGAAGGAATTGTCCCTTGAGCTCCGAGACAGGATTGTGTCAAGACACAGATCTGGGGAAGGGTACCAAATAATTTCTGCAGCATTGAAGGTCCTCAAGAACACAGTGGCCTCCATCATTCTTATATGGAAGAAGTTTGGGATCACCAAGACTCTTCCTAGAGCTGGCTGCCTGGCCAAACTGAGCAATCGGGGTAGAAAGGAGGTGACCAAGAAGCCTATGGTCCCTCTGACAGAGCTCTAGAGTTCCTGTGGGGATGGGAGAAACTTCCAGAAGGACAACCATCTCTGCAGCACTCCACCAATCAGGCCTTTATGGTAGTGTCCAGACAGAAGCCACTCCTCAGTAATAGGCTCATGACAGTCTGCTTGTAGTTTGCCAAAATGCACCTAAAAGATTCTCAGACTATGAGAAACACGATTCTCTAGTCTGATGAAACCAAGATCGAACACTTGGGCTTGAATGCCAAGTGTCTCGTCTGGAGGAAACCTGGCACCCATCCCTACAGTGAAGCATGGTGGTGGCAATATCATGCTGTGGGGATGTTTTTCAGCGGCGTGGACTGGGAGACTAATCAGGATTGAGGGAAAGATGAATGGAGAAAAGTACAGAGATCCGTGATGAAAACCTGCTCAGTGCCTCCGACTGGGGCGAAGGTTCACCAACAGGACAAATTCTACAGATTCTAAACTTTAAAATGTATGTAAATAACATGTGACAACAGATTTACTTGAACAGTGCAAATGCAGAATTGCGCATTCTCTTTTTCCATGTGTCTCTGACTACGGCTGACCTCGCCTTCCCCGCAGAGCTCATTAAACAAGCCTATGTTTTATATTTAACCTTTATTTAACTAGGCAAGTCAGTTAAGAACAAATTTGTATTTACAATGATGGCCTACCTACCCCAGTCAAATCTGGACGACACTTGTGCACCACCCTATTGGACTCCCGATCACGGCCGGATGTGATGCAGCCTGGATTCGAACCAGGTACTGCAGTGACTCCTCTTGCACTGAGACCCAGTGTCTTAGACCTCTGCGTCACTCGGGAACCCCTTTTAATACGGCTTTAACGTCGGTTTAATTCAAACACAAAGAAGGTCAGAGGGTTGGAAACAGGAGGGGAGCTCCATTTCACGTTCAGCCGACACAAAAACTAAGAACGGGGCGCAAGTCAGCCGTTGTCTCTTAAGAAGTCCAGACCCACAGAGTTGAGGCTGAAAGACTAAACAAAACCAAAACGCCCAAACATGCGGTTTTGTATCTTCCCGCAGAGCTTGTTTTTTGTGGTCTGCGTTTCGGCTCGCCCCTCTGACAGTGGTTTTCAATGTCATAATCTATTTCATATTGAATAATATTTGATAATGTAACTTTTCACTAAAATCAAGATAGGTAGATTGATTAAAGATTTCTATCATGTTTTTCTGTCAGTAATGCCAACCCAATCACTGTCAGAATGTGAACTGAATGTTGCGTTATTGTTTTTATGGGCTAGGCTGTAGCAGCTACTGTCATTCAGCCTGTGTTCATGTAATGATCGGTTGTGTTGACTGCTCCCAAGTTGGTCTGTATTTTATAACTTCTGTTCTCAGGGCGTCGCTCCCACTCGCATACTTTTTGAGGAATGTCGCTGTAAATACCTACGGTCCATGTTTTGCTCTGGCAGCCGGCAGCCACACAGCAGCTCCCGCTGGAGCCCCTGACGTGACTTCAGATGAAGCCGCCTTGAAAGAGTTCAGTACCGTCGCTTATATGGGAATGAAAGTTTGGCGCATGTGTGTCGCAGGCTTTTGGTTGAGGTTCTCCCAGAGAATCTGAAAGGGCGGTTAGGCCTCGTTTGACATGAGCAAATCACTACAGAGCGTGGGAGTGTTCCCAAAGAATATTGTTGGTCTCACGTGGGGACACGGTGCATCTCGGTATGGAGTGCAGTTCACTATTCATGCATCATCTTATCAGCTGATTACTTTTTTTGTGACTAATACATTTGCTCCTGCATAGCCTCTAGGCAGGCTACACAGTAATATCATTGCTTTAATTAAACCGGGGCGCACTCCATTCAAATAGCATTTCTGGGCCTTGTTAACTGTCTAGAGTAGACCCATCACTGATCCAAATGGTTGCCTAATCGGACTTCGGCTAGATGCAGTTTGAATGAAACATGCATTCAAAACGCAGATCTTTCGAGCGTTTATTTAGAAGACATATTCACCGTAGTTTACACTATAGACTAGTGTTGTACTCACTCGAAAGCGACAATACCGTTCTTCATTGCGTTGTCTTTTTGGGGAGATTTTCAAACTGCGTACTCTGACTGAGCGCACCTGTCATTTCATAATCTAACTGATTTTTTTTCTTGCACTGTGATATGTACATTTATCCTGTATGTATACGCTCTGTTTTTAAAAAGATGTGGAACTATGCATTGCACAGGTAATACATTCAATGCCGTATTAACCTTGTGTTTAGCAAATGTATGATGGGTTACTATGCATAAGCTTCTAACTCATCTAGTCGATGTCTTACTGTTCTCTGACGCGTTAAGAATATACACCCCTGCTCTCCTCTTGTGCAGTCCCAGGAAAAGCTGGACTATAATAGCTTGAACATTTTAAAGACTTTTACATTTTTTTTAAATGTACTAATATACTGTTCGAAGAGCGTCGCAAGCTTGCTCTTTCTTTATTTTTAGCTGAATGTAAGATACTTGTGCAGTTAGAAAGCGAGAATGAACGACGCGTAGAGCAGACAGTTATTTATTCAGACCCATAAACATTAAGCTCTCGTGAAGAGAACTCTTTTGATCTTATTCTAGTCCCATGGTGTGAGCGCAAGAGAGTCAACCTATTAATTATTTAAATAGGCCCTATTATAATTTAATATCAGTTGAAATGAACTATCCTGTAATTGTAACTTTGTAGGCTGCATGTCCTGCACAAATCAATGAACTATCACCGTTGCGCGTTCTCTCCCAGCTTCATGGTTTGACAGTGGTGTGTAACTCCAGTCCATATACTACATGTACAATCCACACTCCCAAAAATATTTTTACTGGAGCTTGTTTAATTTATTTACCCAAGAGTGCATCCATCTATGGGCTGCTATTTTTTTCTGTTGTGTGTAATGTACATGGGACTGGTCTAAATTGCTAGTTGGATCATGGGGTGGGGGCGTTCTGATGAGTTGGGTCTGGGGGGAGTCGGGATGGAATTGATTTTCAACTAGCCTTAGTCTCTCACTGTCATAGCAGCTCTGCTAGCACCATCGTTGTTCTGAATGCATCTCCTCCTACGTTCGCTAACGCACACCAAATCTCCCGTCTTTGAACTGCTCTGTGTGTGTGTGTGTGTGTGTGTGTGTGTGTGTGTGTGTGTAGCGACCCTATCCATATGACCCTGTCCCTCTGGTGTAGGGTCGTATGGGCAGCAGGAAGGTTACAGCTCATTAACTGAAGACTAACTGATAATTAACCATGCGAGTGCCGTCGTATGGTTGAACTGCTACAGCTAAATGTACATTACTCTCTCCCTCTGGGCTCTCTTTCTCTGGTCTATCTCTCCCTCAAATCACTTTTAATGTACATTACATGAAAAGCAATTTGACATTTGCCATGTGTGAACACCCAAAGGGACATATTGTGTTCAGATTTTTAATAGCCCAATCTGATCTGTCCCTGAACACGACCCATCGCTCTATTAAACTCTGCACTACAGAACTCTATGGATCACACACGCACACCTTTCAATAACCTTGGTTATGCTGCCCAGTGTTAGATAGCCTTTGACCCTCTTCAGCTTCAAAAGAGGGTTTCTCGTCGCTCTAACAATCCCAGACAATCCCACCCAATCGGATAAAATGGGAACGATTTCTAATTCTGTTTTATTTAAAGAATGAGCGAGGCCTATTTTTAAAAGCTTGATGAGAATTCATAAACACTGGAGTCGGCAGGGAGCAACACACACACAGCAGAACCCACCTATGACTGACAACTACATGTGTGTGTTAATCCATCTCTGTCTGAAAGCACATTCTCTTTAGATGGCTGATAATGCCTTTCTGGGGCTAATTGTTTGCTCTTTAAAAGAGCAAATGAGTGTAAAGCAGAGAAAGCGCTCCATGGTAATTGAATTGGTGAAACGCTCTCTGTTGGCAGGATCAGTGTTTCACGATTTATTGGATGGTTTGGATGGTCTGTCTTTGAATTATTTTTAAAGCTAAAGGCCTACTGTCTGGCATCCCAACTTTTCCATTGGGTGTCGATGTATTTACACAGCTACTCTTACCCTTTGTCTTTTACTCTGCATCCCCCTCTACTCTCTCTTACTCTGCATCCCTCTCTCCTCTCTTTTACTCTGCATCCCCCTCTACTCTCTCTTACTCTGCATCCCTCTCTCCTCTCTTTTACTCTGCATCCCCCTCTACTCTCTCTTACTCTGCATCCCTCTCTCCTCTCTTTTACTCTGCATCCCCCTCTACTCTCTCTTACTCTGCATCCCTCTCTCCTCTCTTTTACTCTGCATCACCCTTTGTCTTTTACTCTGCATCCCCCTCTCCTCTTTTACTCTGCATCTCTCTCTCCTCTCTTTTACTCTGCATCCCTCTCTCCTCTCTTTTACTCTGCATCCCTCTCTCCTCTCTTTTACTCTGCATCCCTCTCTCCTCTCTTTTACTCTGCATCCCTCTCTCCTCTCTTTTACTCTGCATCCCTCTCTCCTCTCTTTTACTCTGCATCCCTCTCTCCTCTTTTACTCTGCATCCCCCTCTCCTCTCTTTTACTCTGCATCCCTCTCTCCTCTCTTTTACTCTGCATCCCCCTCTTTTACTCTGCATCCCCCTCTTTTACTCTGCATCCCCCTCTTTTACTCTGCACCCCCTTTTTACTCTGCATCCCCCTCTTTTACTCTGCATCCCCCTCTTTTACTCTGCATCCCCCTCTTTTACTCTGCATCCCTCTCTTTTACTCTGCATCCCTCTTTTACTCTGCATCCCTCTCTTTTACTCTGCATCCCTCTCTTTTACTCTGCATCCCTCTCTTTTACTCTGCATCCCTCTCTTTTACTCTGCATCCCTCTCTTTTACTCTGCATCCCTCTCTTTTACTCTGCATCCCTCTCTTTTACTCTGCATCCCTCTCTCCTCTCTTTTACTCTGCATCCCTCTCTTTTACTCTGCATCCCTCTCTTTTACTCTGCATCCCTCTCTCCTCTCTTTTACTCTGCATCCCCCTCTTTTACTCTCCCCCTCTTTTACTCTGCATCCCCCTCTTTTACTCTGCATCCCCCTCTTTTACTCTGCATCCCCCTCTTTTACTCTGCATCCCCCTCTTTTACTCTGCATCCCTCTGCATCCCCTCTTTTACTCTGCATCCCCCTCTTTTACTCTGCATCCCCCTCTTTTACTTTCTGCATCCCTTTTACTTTTCTTTTACTCTGCATCCCCTTTCCTCTCTTTCCCCTCTTTTACTCTGCATCCCTCTCTTTTACTCTGCATCCCTCTCTTTTACTCTGCATCCCTCTCTTTTACTCTGCATCCCTCTCTTTTACCCTCTGCATCCCTCTTTTTTACTCTGCATCCCTTTTTTACTCTGCATCCCTCTCTTTTACTCTGCATCCCTCTCTCTGCATCCCTTTTTACTCTGCATCCCCCTCTCTTTTTTACTCTGCATCCCTCTCTTTTACTCTGCATCCCTCTCTTTTACTCTGCATCCCTCTCTTTTACTCTGCATCCCTCTCTTTTTCTGCATCCCTCTGCATCCCTCTCTTTTACTCTGCATCCCTCTCTCCTTTTTTACTCATCCCTCTCTTTCTTTTTACTCTGCATCCCTCTCTTTTACTCTGCATCCCTCTCTTTTACTTTTACTCTGCATCCCTCTCTCTGCATTTTTTTACTCTGCATCCCTCTCTTTTACTCTGCATCCCCCTCTTTTACTCTGCATCCCCCTCTTTTACTCTGCATCCCTCTCTTTTACTCTTTTTTTTACTCTGCATCCCTCTCTTTTTTTACTCTGCATCCCTCTCTTTTACTCTTTACTCTGCATCCCTCTCTTTTACTCTGCATCCCTCTCTTTTACTCTGCATCCCTCTCTTTTACTCTGCATCCCTCTTTTACTCTTCCCCTACTTTCCCCTCTCTTTTACTCTGCATCCCTCTCTTTTACTCTGCATCCCTCTCTTTTACTCTGCATCCCTCTCTTTTACTCTGCATCCCTCTCTTTTACTCTGCATCCCTCTCTTTTACTCTGCATCCCTCTCTTTTTTTACTCTGCATCCCCTCTTTTACTCTGCATCCCTCTTTCTGCATCCCTCTCTTTACTCTGCATCCCTCTCTTTTACTCTGCATCCCTCTCTTTTACTCTGCATCCCTCTCTTTTACTCTGCATCCCTCTCTTTTACTCTTTTCTTTCTTTTTACTCTGCATCCCTCTCTTTTACTCTGCATCCCTCTCTTTTACTCTGCATCCCTCTCTCTCTTTTTTACTCTGCATCCCTCTCTTTTACTCTGCATCCCTCTCTTTTACTCTGCATCCCTCTCTTTTACTCTGCATCCCTCTCTCCTCTCTTTTACTCTGCATCCCTCTCTCCTCTCTTTTACTCTGCATCCCTCTCTTTTACTCTGCATCCCTCTCTTTTACTCTGCATCCCCCTCTCTTACTCTGCATCCCTCTCTTTTACTCTGCATCCCTCTCTTTTACTCTGCATCCCTCTCTTTTACTCTGCATCCCTCTCTTTTACTCTGCATCCCTCTCTTTTACTCTGCATCCCTCTCTTTTACTCTGCATCCCTCTCTTTTTTTACTCTGCATCCCTCTCTGCATCCCTCTCTTTTTACTTCCCTTACTCTGCATCCCCCTCTCTTTTACTCTGCATCCCCCTCTTTTACTCTGCATCCCCTCTTTTACTCTGCATCCATCCCTCTCTTCTGCATCCCTCTCTTTTACTCTGCATCCCTCTCTTTTACTCTGCATCCCTCTTTTTACTCTGCATCCCTCTCTTTTACTCTGCATCCCTCTCTTTTACTCTGCATCCCTCTTTTACTTATCCCTCTCTCATCCCTCTTTTTACTCTGCATCCATCCCTCTCTTTTACTCTGCATCCCTCTCTTTTACTCTGCATCCCTCTCTTTTTCTCTGCATCCCTCTCTTTTACTCTGCATCCCTCTCTCCTCTCTTTTACTCTGCATCCCCTCTCTTTTACTCTGCATCCCTCTCTTTTACTCTGCATCCCTCTCTTTTACTCTGCATCCCTCTCTTTTACTCTGCATCCCTCTCTTTTACTCTGCATCCCTCTCTTTTACTCTGCATCCCTCTCTTTTACTCTGCATCCCTCTCTTTTACTCTGCATCCCTCTCTTTTACTCTGCATCCCTCTCTTTTACTCTGCATCCCTCTCTTTTACTCTGCATCCCCCTCTTTTACTCTGCATCCCCCTCTTTTACTCTGCATCCCTCTCTTTTACTCTGCATCCCTCTCTTTTTACTCTGCATCCCTCTCTTTTACTCTGCATCCCTCTCTTTTACTCTGCATCCCTCTCTTTTACTCTGCATCCCTCTCTTTTACTCTGCATCCCTCTCTCCTCTCTTTTACTCTGCATCCCTCTCTTTTACTCTGCATCCCTCTCTTTTTTTACTCTGCATCCTCTTTTAAGTCTTTACTCTGCATCCCTCTTTTACTCTGCATTCTCTTTTACTCTGCATCCCTCTTTACTCTGCATCCTCTCTTTTACTCTGCATCCCTCTCTTTTACTCTGCATCCCTCTCTTTACTCTGCATCCCCCTCTCCTCTGCATCCCCTCTTTTACTCTGCATCCCTCTGCATCCTCTCTTTTACTCTGCATCCCTCTCTTTTACTCTGCATCCCTCTCTTTTACTCTGCATCCCTCTCTTTTACTCTGCATCCCTCTTTTACTCTTTTTTTACTCTGCATCCCCCTCCTCTCTTTTACTCTGCATCCCCCTCCTCTCTTTTACTCTGCATCCCCCTCCTCTCTTTTACATTACATTTAAGTCATTTAGCAGACGCTCTTGTCCAGAGCGACTTACAAATTGGTGCATACACCTTATGACATCCAGTGGAACAGCCACTTTACAATAGTGCATCTAAATCTTTTTAGGGGGGGGGGGGTGAGAAGGATTACTTACCCTATCCTAGGTAAGTATATTTTACTCTGCACCCCCCTCCTCTCTTTCACTCTGCATCCCCCTCTCTTTTACTCTGCATCCCCCTCTCTTTTACTCTGCATCTCCCTCCTCTCTTTTACTCTGCATCTCCCTCTCCTCTCTTTTACTCTGCATCTCCCTCTCCTCTCTTTTACTCTGCATCTCCCTCTCCTCTCTTTTACTCTGCATCTCCCTCTCCTCTCTTTTACTCTGCATCTCCCTCTCCTCTCTTTTACTCTGCATCCCCCTCCTCTCTTTTACTCTGCATCCCCCTCTCCTCTCTTTTACTCTGCATCCCCCTCTCCTCTCTTTTACTCTGCATCCCCCTCTCCTCTCTTTTACTCTGCATCCCCCTCTCCTCTCTTTTACTCTGCATCCCCTCTCCTCTCTTTTACTCTGCATCCCTCTCTCTTTTTTCTCTTTTTACTCTGCATCTCCCTCTCCTCTCTTTTACTCTGCATCTCCCTCTCTTTTACTCTGCATCCCCCTTCTCTTTTACTCTGCATCTCTCCTCTCTTTTACTCTGCATCTCCCTTCCTCTCTTTTACTCTGCATCCCCCTCTCCTCTCTTTTACTCTGCATCTCCCTCTCCTCTCTTTTACTCTGCATCCCCTCTCTCTCTCTTTTACTCTCCTCTCTTTTACTCTGCATCTCCCTCTCCTCTCTTTTACTCTGCATCCCCCTCCTCTCTTTTACTCTGCATCCCCCTCTCCCCCGGAATGACATTACTATGTTTATACTGTAGCACCATATAGGCCACGCTACTATGAATCTGAACATGGCAACACACTTTGAATGGTGATTCAAAAGTTTATCACTCTCTGCACTGTCCGTTATGGGGAGTTTGTCAGTGTGACATTTTGTCTGTGAGACAGCAATCTTGGGCAGCTCTCCAGTGCTAATCGTCACAGTTCCCCAGACTGGCTCTATGGAAATGAGATCCGCTATTATTGACCTCCCAGTTACCTGCTGTGTGTGTGTGTGTGTGTGTGACCTCTCAGTTAGCTGGGTGCATCACACTGGGGCTGTTTTAAATGACAACTGGATTCATTAATATTAGTACTCCTCAAACACAGAGGGGCTTTTAGTTTTGAAAACTAGGCTAGTGTGGTCCTTACTGTAGAGTTTCTCATCCAAGCTCCAAAGCTTTTTTGGACCTCACCTAAAATGATGTAACCTAAACTGTTGGCCACAACCTTTGTAGACTTGTTTCCATGTACGTCATGGTTTGCCTGTGTTTCTGTATGCGCAAAGGAGACAGTAAGTGGCCCATGGGATTAGAATGTAGATTGTGTTCTCTGAAACAGCCTCACATCTCCTCTGGGTCAAACAGACTAACATCCAGGGCCTCATTAGTGGAGAGAGAGAGAATCTGTCTGTCTCCTTCCCCATCGTTCTCTTTCGCTCTTTCGTTCCTTCCCCATCTCTCTCTTTTTCCCCTCTCCTCTCTGAGCACCACACTAGCTACTGGAGAGATGAGACAAAGATCTCTGCTCCCCATTTGACCCAATTGATCAACTGTAGAGAGAACAAATCAGAGGAAGTTCCTGCTCGCCAACTCTGCCCTTTGCCTGTCTGTAAGATATTTTCTCGACCTCCGCTGTACTTGGCTTCTCAAATTTTTTGGGGGAGTGGAACTGACAGATCTGATTTCTCTATCTGATTATTGCTTGGTGCTCTGTATGCTCTTTCTTCCCTTCTCTCTTTCTCTGCGCTCATGTCCTTTTCTGTCAGTAATAAACACTCTGTAGAAAAAAACAGCCTGAATTTAGAGCTACCATCGTTGAGAACACAGCTAAGTACTTGATTGGCTGTACTATTCTTCATGAACTCTTTATAGAGTTTTTGGTTGTGATGGGTGGAGAAATTGTTTCCCAGAAGCTAGATGATAGAATGCTAGTAGTGTGGCATTAAATATTGTACCATTTTTATGTCAGACTTTATGTCAGACTTACTGAACAAAAATTATAAATGCAAACATTTTACGGCATTACAGTTCATAAGGAAATTGGTCAATTAAAATAAATTCATTAGGCCCCAATCTATGGATTTCACATGACTGGGCAGGGACGAGCCATGGGTGTGCCTGGGATGACATGGGCCCATCCACTACTTTTCTCAGTCTAGCAGACTTTGTCCTGTAAAATGCCAGATTAACTTCAAGGAAAACTTTTAGGAAATGAAGCTGGCTACATGTATTCTATGAAAAGCATTAGAAATAGGATGGCCATGCATTCATTGTTTTTTGCCCCCTAAACAACTTGCCTTTTCATTGTTATCTTATTTACTTGCGTGGCTGCTTGCCAAATGATAGCGTGGCACTTCTGTTCTCATTTGATGAAAATGAAGCTACACATGTTTTTATTTCCTAGTCTCCCACTCCTTTCCCCCTCTGTCAGGCTGTATTCAGTAAAGACTCCCTCTTGGAGTGGAAAGCCGGGGTTGGTTGAGGACAACCAGCTAATTTGGAGAATAACAATCAAACTTTCATTAAATCACACATGCAAATTAAAGCTACACTTGTTGTGAATCCAGCCATGTCAGATTTCAAAAAGGCTTTTCGGCGAAATAGCATCGTTTGCTTATCTGAGGATGGCACCTCCGCAAACAAAGAAACCATATTTCAACCCTGCAGGCGTGACACAAAATGCAGAAATAAAAATATAATTCACGCCTTCCCTTCGAGCTTCTTTTGTTGGCACTCCAATATGTCCCATAAACATCACAAATGGTCATTTTGTTTGATTAATTATATATATATATATATCCAAAATGTCAATTTATTTGGTGCGTTTGATCCAGAAAAACACTGGTTCCAACTTGCGCAACGTCACTACAATATATCTCAAAACTTACCTGTAAACTTTGCCAAAACATTTCAAACTACTTTTAAAATACAACTTTAGGTATTTTTTTAATGTAAATAATCGATGACATTGAAGACTGTGTTCAATACAGGAAGAAAACAAACTGTAGCTAGCTTTCTGGTCACATGCCTCTATCTAACAGTACACGTCAAGTGACCCTCGTTCAAGATTGCCGTACTTCATTACACAAAGGAAAAACCTCAACCAATTTCTAAAGACTTGACATCCAGTCTAAGCGATAGGAACTGCAAGAAGGTCCCTTAGAAATCTTATCTTATCTCTTATCTTCTGGGGATGAGTAGCAGGCAGTTGAATTTGGGCATGCATTTAATCCGGATGTGAAAATACTGCCCCCTGTCACCAATAAGAACAAATTCTTATTTACAATGACGGACTACCGGGGAACAGTGGGTTAACTGCTTTGTTCAGAGGCAGAACGAGAGCTCGGGATTCTATCCAGCGACCTTTTGGTTACTGGCCCAACACTCTAACCACTAGGCTACCAGCCGCAGTCACAACGGGAGCTGTGTAGACCTCATATGACCCAGCAACTATGTTCAGTCTTATGTAGCAACATTCCATTTTTATTTTACTTTACATTGGATAAAACTACAGACTCTGCTACAAAATGGTATATCTTACACTGCTGTTGAGGAACTTTTGAGAAATGGCCCTTGAAAAAGTTTTGGTTCAGTTTTTACACCTCTTTGTTCACACCCATTCAGCCGGAGACACACCCTAGTAAGCTTTAGCCCCTCCCGTCTCTTTAAGGATTCACATGTGAGGCCATGTGCTGAACAGAGTGAGTAAGGTAGTGCAGTAAACAACCAAAGATTTCAAGACTAAAAGTGGCGAGTAGTAGTAAAAATACACTAGCTTGGCCTATATCGTAATCCGACGTTGGTGCAGGTCATGTTCTTCACATTACTGTCTCTGGTCAAATCTATGTTTTATTTGTCACATGCACAGGATAGACTGTGAAAGGTACAGTGAAATGGTTACAAGTTGTTATATTTTTGATATGACGAGCTATGACAATCGTAATCACTCCCTGGCTAACTTGATGGGTCATGTAATCATCTGGCAAAGTGGATTTTGTTTTTGTTTAGACATGCAAGTTAGCTAAACAATAATCTCAGCTCATACATTACTAGCAACACAAACTGTCATAGCTAGCCACCATTCATGAAATGCTGTAGTATGAATCTGCAGGTAGCTAAAGCTAACCAACTAGGTTCAACATTAGGCTATAATTAGCCATGCAAATGTTACCTAGCTTGCTAATGAACCATAACTGTTTATTCCCCATCACTGTCATCAGAAGACTCCACAATGTCTGGTTCAATTAAAAATGTTCTTACCTAAATCAGGTATTTCCTTATCGTCTGATTAATTTTCAGAGTCGGAGAGGGTCAGCATAACACGATCGTCCTCCAGAAAGTAGTCCAACTTTTTCCAACAGATCTTTTGTCGATAGCACTTGGTAATTCAGGCCAGCAATGTTGTTGAGAGCAGTAGCAACACTTTTGTAGTTGTCCATACATTTCCAAAAATCTGCGGTAGCAAGGATTATCTACACCTACTGAGCAGCTCATGTTATGGACAGAGGCATGCTACGTGACAGACAAATCCAAACTCATCTCTCGGCATGTCTACACCATCCATTATCTCAGCCAATCATGGCTAGCGGGAAGGTTTCTGTCTTTTTCCGTGACTAAATCAGCTGGGTTTGTAATTTAACCTGTTTGGGCTAGGGGGCAGCATTTTCACTTTTGGGTGAAAAGCGTGCCCAGAGTAAACTGCCTGCTACTCAGTCCCAGATGCTAATATATGCATATTAGTAGTAGTATTGGATATAAAACACTCTGAAGTTTTTAAAACTGTTTGAATGATGTCTGTGAGTATAATAGAACTCATATGGCAGGTGAAAACCTGAGATAATCCAACCAAGATGTGGTTGGACAAAAACTTGAAAAAATGGTGCCTCAAATTAGAATTATGAGATTTCTGTTGTTTTGAATTTGGCGCCCTGCAATTTCACTGGCTGTTGGCGAGCGTTCCCAGACAGGTTAACAATTATATTCACAGGTGGCTTACACGTTTAAGGCACATGAAAGTTTACATGTTTCAGAAGGCATTTCTGGCCCAAAGTTTTGCTTTTTGCTTAAAAAAAATGTTTACGTTAAAATGCCTCCTGTGAAGTAGTGACGTGCGACAGACGCCTAGTTTCCTGAAATGAGTCAAATGTACTTGTTTCATTGTGTAGGTGTTTACCCCGCTCATGTTCACCCTTGTACATACTTTTGTATATATAGTGTATGTGGACACCCCTTCAAATGAGTGGATTTCAGCCACAACCATTGCTGGCAGGTGTATAAAATTGAGCACACCGCCATGCAATCTCCATAGACAAACATTACCAGTGGAATGGCCTTACTGAAGAGCTCTATGGCACCATCATAGGATGCCACCTTTCCAACAAGCCAGTTTGTCACATTTTTGCCCTGCTACAGCTGCCCCGGTTAACTGTAAGAGCTGTTATTGTGAAGTGGAAACATTTAGGAGCAACAATGGCTCAGCGTTGTTATTAAAGCACATGAAAGTTTACATGTTCCAGAAGGCATTTCTTTAAAAAAATGCATTTGCATAATAAAATGTACATTCAAATGGCTCTCCTGTGAAGTAGTGACGTGCGACATACACGTAGCTTTCTGAAATGGTTCACACATACTTTTGTCAGTATCACTACTGCGCTTTTTCATGAATACTTCATGAATGTATGCATTGCATTTGCTTCTGACCAAGAAGAACTGCTCAAGGTCTGCTTTTAGAATTTCATATTATGCTCATTCTTTGTGCGTTTTCTTCCTCCAGGCCTTGTACAGAAGGTGGACCAGCGTCTCCCGGTGGCCAATGAGTACCTGCTCCTGTCTGGGGGTGCCAGGGATGGGGTTCTGGACCTCAACCCAGAGGAGCTGGGGGACTACGCCAAGGGGGCCGATTTCGACCTGGACTTCACCCTCCTGGTGCCCGCCCTCAAGCTCCATGATCGCAACCAGGTTGGTGCAATACGGATGGAATGGGAAACGTTTAATTTGTTTTGTATGTATCGTATTGATATTAAGTTGTATTTTGTGATGTATGTGACGTTTTTACTGTGCCCTCTTCAAAAACTTTTTGATCTATGTTGTGTCATATGAAGTTTGATGCAAAACAAATACTAGTGTTTTCTCAGGAAAAGGTGTAATGAAGTATTGTTTCTTCTAATGTCAACCAGCCGGTCACCCTGGACATGCGCCAGTCGGCCCCCTGCCACTCCTGGCTCTCCCTGCGGCTCTGCGACCCCAACACCCAGGCAAGATGGAGGATCTGCTGCCAGGAGGAGACAGACTCACCCCCCGACGATGATGATGAGGAAGAGAAAAGGGAGATGGGTCACAAAGCCTCTGGTGCTGTCCCCCCCTCCCTCTACGTAATGCGTTTTCTAATGTTCTTCTCTTTTAGCACTTTTAGTTTTGTATTTTACTGTAAGATGTGTTGCATTGGTTTTAATGAAGTTCAATTTATATTTGATTCTAGTCGCCCCACCAGTCTCTGGATGGCTGCTACATGTCCCCGGCGCTGGTGGCTGACTGGTTCTGGGGTGTGGTGGGTGAGGCGGTGGATGAGCTGAGGCGTTCCCCCAAGAGAGGCATCCCTGTCCCAGAGAGGCTGGAACGCAACGGGCCCCTGACCACCCTCATCCTCCAGGCGGGCTCCAGCCGGGTGCTCTATGACCTGCTGCCAGTGGTGTCCTTCCGGGGCTGGCCTGCCGTGGCCCAGGGCTGGCTGACGGCCAATCACTTCTGGGACGGGAAGATCACAGAGGAGGAGGCCATCTCTGGGTTCTACCTGCTGCCCTGCCCGGCTCCGCTGGGGGGGAGGCCCGACCGGGAGTGGAGGCTGGCCTTCTCACGCAGCGAGGTGGGTAGCTAGCTGCACGTTGTAGTTGGCTAGTTAACCATCGGGTAGCTTCTTCTTTTGAATAGCTGTATAGTTAGTTAGATTGGGCATGGGATTTCTGCTGGACTAGCTAGCCTAATTTGTTCAACTGAAACTCAGCGGTATGTAATTGCCACAAGCAGCCAAAAGAATTGCAGATACTCTGGGTGAGTGCATCGAGTTTATGTGCACGGGTGTGCTTCATGCTGCTACAACATGATAGCTGCGGGACCAAAACAGCATAAAAGTTTTAGCCTTCGGTGTCATACTCTTAGTTGTTGCCGAAGTCCGTCCTATTCTGGTGTTTACTTTGTGCACCAATGACTTTACCGTTAAATAAAACGGTGAGGAAGTACAAGTTCACTTACCGGTGGAACATTTTGAACTTTTAAATATGAAAGTAGTAAGGTTCTTAACGGTCTTCAAGTACCGTTGACAATGACTCTGTATAACATCGATCCAGGCTGTGTCTCTGGGGCATGCATGTGTACCGTCTGTTAATGCTGTTTGCGTCTTGCTGGTGACAAATCTGATTACCCCTCGTGGGATTAATAAAGTGACCTGGCTGCCATATCATTGTCCCCTGTCATGTCTGTCTCCAGGTGCAGCTGAAGAAGTGCATCCCGTACCCCATGGCCCAGGCCTTCCAGGCTGCCAAGGCTGTCCTCTCCCGCCTCCTGGCTCGCCCCCGCACTGGCCTCAGCCCCTACCACCTTCGCACCCTCCTCTTCTGGGCCTGTGACCGCCTACCGCCCGCCTACCTTTCCTCGCCTGACCCAGAAACCCCCGCCCGCCTCCTCCTGGGCCTCCTGGATGATCTGGCCCACTGCATCCTGGGTAAGAACTGTCCAAACTACTTTCTGCCCCAGTGCAACATGCTGGAGCACCTGTCGGACAGCCAATCCCTGCTGGTGGCCCGGAAGCTGGCCCATGTCCGGTCTGACCCGACCGAGCACCTACGGGCGGCCCTGGACCAGGCCAGACAGGCGAGCCAGCTGAAGAGGGAAGCAGCGAGCGCTACCAACGGGCACGGAGGGTCGCCCAGGCAAGGTTACCCGGCCAGCGGCATCATCTCGCCCTCTGACGACAAACTGGCTGCCAGGCTGCAGCAGCTGGTGACCGAGAACCCCGGGAAGTCGATTTCGGTTTTTCTCAACCCTGATGATGTCACAAGGCCGCACTTCCGCATCGATGACAAGTTCTACTGAGCTGAGAGTAATGGTGTGCTATCGACAAACACTCTCTTCAAAACACATGTAAAACAGCGAGTCAACTAGGATGGCTCGAGAGTCAAAACACTACAGAGCCTCACTGCTCTCCTATCCCACCCCCTCCTGGAGGCTAACGACAATGATGCTAACAACGCTGCTGAACTATGACACTACCAAAAACACCTTTGCACACTCCCAGGAGCAGGAGGCTGACCCTAGAGAGCCTTAGGCTAGAGAAACCAACACTCTTCTATCCATTTAGCAGCGAGTGATGTCATAGAGAGACCTCACCACAGGAAAAATGCTCGTTGACTTACCACGGAGACTGCTGCTCTTTTATGAGCTTGCCGTAAGGAGATGGGTTTTTTTTTTTTAGAATAAAGAACCGCTTTAGAATGAAGAAAGTCTGCTGCTGCTTCCATTCAATGGCATGGCTTACCCAAAGGATTTCTCCTCTCTCCACACTAATGAGAAACTGTATTCCCCCCCCTGCCCAATCAAAGTGGGTGATAGTACCAGGATTCTCCATTTTTTTTTTTTATATTCAACTATGATGTATCTGAATGTAATTTGGTGAGGGGCAATGTCTTTGAACTAATAGTATTTTCTTTCTATACGTTTTATCCCTTTTCCCTCTCTCGTTCTCATACTTCCTTTCTCTCTCTTTCCCCCTCTCTCTCAGGTATTTTTAACGTTGTTCATTGTTTTTTTTTATGTGACTCCAGGGTTATGGTTCCCCTCCATCGATCTTGAATGGTATAACCCAGGGTTGTCCTTCCGTTTCAACACTTACTATGTGACTCCAGACTCCCTCTGGGAGGGTTATGGTTCCCCTCCATCGATCTTGAATGGTATAACCCAGGGTTGTCCTTCCGTTTCAACACGTAAGATGTGACGTAACGCACCAAAGAGCCACTGGATGGGTGTTTCGGGGAGCCTTTGCTTCTTCAATCTACCACCCCATAAGAAAGGTATCTGTACTCACTGACCCAGAGTCAGTCTGTACTCTTAAAGGAAAGATTCACCCATTTTTGAATGCTATATTATTTGTGTTCATCTCAGTGATGTTATCTCTCTTCCCGGGGTAATTTCATGTTGATCTGAGCTATTGCAGTTCAAGCAGACCGAAATAAAGCCGCTCTCACTACACTGGAAGTTCATTTGAATACGACTTTTTGATCGCGAAAACGTCTATCATGCATGTCACATTTCAATACTGGCCTGATGTCATGTCGCGGGAGGTTATTTTCTCTCAAATTAGCCAATGATCATATTTTTGCAATATTCCTACCTCTGAATTTCTTATAAGAGGGTCCACCACATTTCTCCTATTTGTCTGCTTCTTCAGTCCAGAGTGCATTGTATGGTGCCGTTGCGAATGTCCGACTCTCTGTGAGGTACATCGATCTGCAGGTTGAACATGGTGAGATTGTATACTCCTAAATTCATAGTGCAGTTTAGGTGATTTTTACAGCCAACTCGCTACTTCACATGCTGATATTGTCTTTGGTGTTGTTGTGTCTAGCTACCGACCAAGCCAGCCAGCCAGCCAAGGCCATAGAGGGAGCATTGCATTGTGGGTTTGGTTGTCGATCTGAGCTGCAACAGATTTCCACATGTTGCTACCAATCTTATTATAACAACAAAATGAAACATTTGTTCACCAGATATTGATCTCACACAGTGTTATTTAACACTGTAAATTATACCAATTACTGGTTTTGGGTGGATTTAGTCTTTAACGCTCATATTCCCCACCTTTACCTTCCAGACCAACATGCTCCTCAGCGGTCACCTCATCAATTTGCCTCGATTCAGAGGGGTTGGGTTTATCCCATGAAAGCTTGAAGCAGCAGTTTATCATCAAATAAGGGTAATATCACAGGGGCTATAAACCTTTTAATTCAGTTATTTTCTTACAGTCCCTTTTGAAAATGTGTACCATGGTACAGTTTACATTGGGGCTTTAATGGTGGGATGTGGTCATTAAATGTTGTATGATATTAACAAACTACCTATAACGGAGGCAGGTTGTTCCGGAAAGGAGGAGAGGTAGTGTTAGCTGCTGAAACGGTTGGCACACTGCTCGATTGTATTCTCATCTTCATGTTACGAAATGAAAGCACTGCCATGGCTTGGCGAGGCTACATCATGTCATCTGAAAATGAGGGCTATTTTCTTTGTTCCACTTGTGTGTATGAAGATGGGGAGGTTTTCATGGTTTGTGGTTGAAACTCAGAGGAAAAGCTTTTTGTCTTGTCTCAGATTTTAATTGGAGGAAACTTGACTGGTTTTGTAATGGTCCCTCTCTCGCTCTTCTGCTTGGTTTGCCTGTTTTAATAAGCTGTGTGTGATCGGACCACTGATCAAGCTCTTTAAATGTGCTGATGGAGAGAGAGTTAGAGATCCAGAGAGATGGAACAGGAACAAATGCACAGCAGGACACAAACACCCAATGTGCTAGCCTCTCTCTCTCTCTCTCTCTCTCTCTGTGTGAGAGACTTGGGGGGCCTTATCTTGTCCACCCAGATGTGTTGGATGGGGAGACGGGCTAGCCTCTGGCCCTTAGTACAGATTAGTGGTAAAGGATGGGGCTGCTGGGAACTGGGACAGCTGCTTGTCTGTCTCGTTATATATCTGTCTCGCTTTCTCATTATATAGCTGCGTCTCTCTCCCCTCGTTTTCCTTCTATAACTTCCCATCCAATGAGTGGAAGTCAAATCTCCTGAATACAAAACAGTATCAACACCTTTCTATCATCAGATTGGCTCTAATCGGCATTAGCTTAGACTAAGGGTGTGTCCAAAATGGCACCCAATTCCCTATATAGTGCACTTCTGCCCCATGGTCCCCGGTCAAAAGTAGTGCACTGAATAGGGTGCCATTTAAGACGCAAGCTTATCAGAGGTGCTTGTTGAATATCATTAGTGGATTGTCATGGTGGACATCACTCGAGCATCATCGGAACACTAAATCAAATAACATGCGCCGAGTTCAACAGGTGTAACCTTAAAACAAAGCAGTTTTAAGAAAAATAAGTCTTAGGTAAAAAATAGATAAGTCAGAAATAATGAACAAATTAACAAATAATTAAAGAGCAGCCGTAAAATAACAGTAGCGAGGCTATATACAGGGGGTACCGGTACAGACTATGTGCGGGGGCACCGATTAGTCGAGGTAATATGTATGTAGGTAGAGTTAGTGACTATACATGGATAATAACCAGAGAGTAGCAGCAGTGTAAAACAGGGTGGATGGACAATGCAAATAGTCTGGGTAGCCATTAGATTAGCTGTTCAGGGAGTAGAAGCTGGTAAGTCTTTTGGACCATTGACTTGGCTCCCCGGTACCGCTTGCCGTGTGGTAGCAGAGCGAACAGTCGATGACTAGGGTGGCTGGAGTCTTTGAACATTTTTAGGGCCATTGACACACCGCCTGGTATAGAGGTCCTGGATGGCAGGAAGCTTGGCCCCAGTAATGTACTGGGCCGTACACACAACCCTTCTAGTGCCTTGCGATTGGAGGGCGAGCCGTTGCCATACCGGGCAGTGATGCAAACAGTCAGGATGTTCTCGGTCTTGCAGCTGTATAACTTTTTGAGGACCCATGCCAAATCTTTTCAGTCTCATGAGGGGGAATCGGCTTCATTGTGCCCTTCTTCAAATCAAATTTATTGATATAGCCCTTCTTACATCATCTGATATCTCAAAGTGCTGTACAGAAACCCAGCCTAAAACTCCAAACATTAAGCAATGCAGGTGTAGAAGCACGGCTGTCTTGGTGTGTTTGGACCGTGATAGTTTGTTGGTGTACACCAAGGAACTTGAAGCTCTCAACCTGATCCACTACATCCCTGTCGATGAGAATGGGGGTGTGCTCTGTCCTCCTTTTCCTGTAGTGCACAATCATCTCCTTTTGTCTTGATCACATTGAGGGAGAGGTTGTTGTCCTGGCACCACATGGCCAGGTCTCTGACCTCCTCCCTATAGGCTGTCTCGTCGTTGTCGGTGATCAGGCCTACCACTGTTGTCGTCGGCAAACTTGATGGTTTTGGCTTTGTGCCTGGCCATGCAGTCATGGGTGAGCAGGGAGTACAGGAGGGGTCTGAGCACGCACCCCTGAGTGGCCCCCGTGTGGAGGATCAGCATGGCAGATGTGGTGTTGCCTACCCTTACCACCTGGGGGAGGCCCGTCAGGAAGTCCAGGATTCAGTTGCAGAGGGAGGTGTTTAGTCCCAGAGTCCTTAGCTTAGTGATGAGCTTTGAGGGTACTATGGTGTTGAACGCTGAGCTATAGTCAATGAATAGCATTCTCATGTAGGTGTTCCTTTTGTCCAGGTGGGAAAGGGCATTGTGGAGTCCAGGTGGGAAAGGGCATTGTGGAGTGCAACAGAGATTGCGTCATCTGTGGATCTGTTGGGGCGGTATCTGGGAGGATGCTGTTGCTGTGAGGCATGACCAGCCTTTCAAAGCACTTGATGGCTACAGATGTGAGTGCTATGGGTTGGTAGTCATTTAGGCAGGTTACCTTCGTGTTCTTGGGCACAGGGACTAGGGTGGTCTGCTTAAAACATGTTGGTATTACCGACTCCGTGAGGGACAGGTTGGAAATGTTAGTGAATACACTTGGCAGTTGGTGAGCGCATATTCGGAGTGCACGTCCTGGTAATCCGTCTGGCCCTACGGCCTTGTGAATGCTACAGGTCTTTGAAAACTTTTCTTTGTGATTTGATATTCTATATTCTCTGGAATGTGATAGAATCACTACTTTATTGGTACTGCATATATTGGGTACAGTACTACTATATCAGTATTGATACTGTTTTTGAATAGCTTCTGTTAGTGGAGTGAATTAGGAACTACTGGTGAATTGTGTGGGTACTTCTGTTCTTTATAGCCTTGGTACAGGTGAGTGTATGAATCAAAAGGACACCTTGACAAACCAAAGAATGTAGTGTTGCTGACAATACAGAAGGATGAACACCCCGAGGATAGAGTTGAGTGCGGGTATGTAAACTGCAAAGTAATCAAATTAAGTGTATTGGTCGTGTACACAGATTTGCAGGTGTAGCGAAATGCTTGTTTCTAGCTCCGACAGTGCAGTAATACCTAGCAATATAACAAAATAAGCACAATCCAAAAAATGTATTAAAAAAATAAACTAAGAGATATCAATATGAGAAGTATAATATAGAAGTATTTGTGTGTGGGTGGGTGGTCCTAGCACTTTTAAGGTGGTGGTTTTCGACACACCACAGCCTGACGTTGTAATAATGTTCATGAACGTTGCCTTGAGCATTTATGAAAGTTGTCAGGATGGTTGAGACTTCCTTTTGTCATGTTTTTCCTTCCTGAATGCTTCCCTAAGTTAACGCGCCACAGTTCAACGTTGTAGTGAAGTTGTTAGAACATTGACAGACTACCTGAATGCTTCCCTGAAGTTTTAAATTCAGTGCCAGCGTTTGAAATATGCAATGTCAGGTGTATCTCACTGTGTACTGCCTAGTTAGTAGGCATATACATTAGTATGATGCTTTAGCCTATCTGTGATAAATGGAAACGTACACAATTTGATACTGGTGCCGAATGTCAAGATCAAAAGTTAACAGCAGCAGTGCTATGCAATCGTGTACCCAATCTAACTTCTAATGGATCTGCTGCAGAAAGAGCTGTTGTCAGCAATATGAGGTAATTGTACTGCTAAAACTAAATGTTATGTTATTTTGTGCTTAAACTACTGATAATTGTTTTTGATTGAAAATGAACAAATAATGAATGTAACTAATTTTACCTCCTTGACTCACTCAATCAATTAAAATATAGTTGGGGGAAAAAAAGTTTTCCATGCAAATCCTGACTGAATTACCATATAAAAGAGCTGCAATATCGTCAATGACTCCACCCCATATCTGGAAATATTTGCCATTTAAAACTTGACTACTTTCTACTTCCTCTTCCTTCATAAAGTGCAAATGAACTTTATCATGAATGTTTTGCTGTATTTATTTTCTCTGGGTTGTGTTGAATGATGATCAGTGATGGTACTGCTGTAGCATGAAATAAATCTACATCTTGATCACTATGGATCTGTACAACTTCCTTTTGACTCTGTATGCAACTTCCTTGTAGTCTGTCTGTCTGTCTGTATAGCCAACTCTTAACATGCTGACCAGACCGCACGCATGTTGATTTTGGTTGAAAAATGGTTGGTTTTGGTTGAAAAATGGTTGGTTTTGGTTGAAAAATCAAAACGAACTCAAGCAAATATATTAATCTGAGGACCGGTCGAAAAGCATAAAATATTTGTCAATTTAGCTAGCTAGCTTGCTGTTGCTAGCTAATTTGTCCTGGGATATAAACATTGGGTTGTGCATTTCAGGTAAAATAACAATGCCCTCTGACAATTAATGCACAGATTAAAGGGTAAACCGCGTTTTGTTTCTAGTAATCTCTCCTTCAGACTTCTTTGGACTATATATGGTGGTTGGCAACCAACTTTAAGGTGTGTTACCACCACCAACTGGAGTGGGGACCTCAGTTAATGTTTCAATCACCTACGTGGGTATATGCTCCTAAAGGAGATGAGGAGATGCGAGAAGAAGCATCACAAAAAAAGCATCACAAAAAGTGAATCAATTCCTATTTTAGCTCCTGGCTACGCAGACGCTCGTTGATGCTCGCGAGCAGTGTGAGTGCAAATGATTGAATACCGTGTATGTGTACATTTATTTTGCAGCATACACGATGGGTTGGTCAGCATGTTAGATTGGCATGAACAGATCTGGGACAGTGCTAGAGGAATGTGTAAGGTTCTGATGGCTGCATTGGTTCAAGCAACATCAGTGTTTGTCGTTTTGATCTATTCATGGGCTACATTTTGTAGCTGTCCAGGGAAAAAAAAGTCTCGCAAATTGAAAGTAGTCATCCCCCTGAATGTTGAGTTTTCTAACTCCTAGGAGTAACACGTCATTCGAAACACCTTGTGAACTTCCATTAATACATGGCGGTGGCCTTGAAGAAGAGGGGGAAAAAAATCCTGAAAAGGTTTTTCCAGGACACCAACAATATGCTATATAATGTATATTCAGTAGCTTTTGGATAAAACGTGTAAAAATCCTCCGGTTTGGAGTGGAGCTCCCCTTTCTGTCTGGGATGCAGTGCAGTTCCAACAGAGGGCGCTAGGAGACAGCACTTCTGCCTCCAGCACTATGTACTCTGTCCAGCGCTGCTCGTCTCCAGATAGTCACACTGTGTGAGATAAGAACATCAGGAGAGGTTACCGAGGAGAGAGTGTGTGTCTGTGGCCCATATATACACACCCTGACTAACACTGCAGCTGCTGGTATATTCAGAAGATTACTAGGCCAAGAACTTCTAGGTATGTGTGACACATCTGGCACAGGACATCCTGCCAGTGAACTCGGGACTGACCTCACTGCCAGTTACATCACCCTGGCTCTATATCAGTCACTGGTCTGGCTCAGCCACTCTGTCCTGGCTCAGCCACTGTCCTGGCTGAGGCTGGGGATGAGACGACAGAGGACAGGGGGTTATGTATGACTCTGCCCTTCTGGGTCACTGAAGCGCAGTGGCGATGAGGGATGCAGACAATCCTAGATCCCTTGGATGTTGTATGTACTATGAATACATGTTTAAGAACACTCTGGTGCCCTACCTAAACAGACAGTCCTGCAGAAAGGGAGCGGGGGAGGGGAAGGCAGCTAGGAGAAGAGGAAGGAGGGAAGTTCTGTTCTCTCCCGAACATCTGCCAGTATGCTGGGCTGCTGTGACCGAGACACACTAGTGACTGAATGCTCAGGATATTCACTGCACTCTAGGTATAATTGCCTATACACTAGTCATTATACACTAGTCACACACCGCTAACTGAATAGTATCAGATGTGTCTACTTGTATATGTGCCCGAGACCGTGCAGAGTTTGACGGCATAGGATACAACAGCATTAACTTGGCTGTTACGTTATTTGATGTAGACCCTTCTGTTTTGAGTTGTTTGATTGTTAATATCTATTTGCATGTTTTGTCTTTTTAAATGCGGTCACCAGTCCAGTCTCCCCTGTTCTGTACAGGTGAAGTGGGCCAGTGTAACCTCACCCTTAGACATGGTTACCACCTGGCCTCATTCACTAACTGCAGACAGACCGCTAAAGTAGGCCTGGACACGGACACAACGTATCTCACTCAACAGGCACGTCCTGGTCACTGTCCTATTGTGTGACGTAACGGTCTCTACAGGTCAAATTGGGTGTAATGGTAAATGCTCACTGTTTCCCCTCGCGGGCATAGTATGTCTCCCATAAATATTTAAAGCATGTACAGTATAGGGATGCAGTAAAGGCCTACTGTAAAACACTACTTAAAGCAAGGCGAGAGGATGTGGAAGTACCTCTGGCATAGATATCCCTAATCATTAAAACCAGTCAATGTAGACTACTACCACCCACTGTTTGCTTGTACTCTACAGTAGTAGCTCTATTTGACGAAGTCAACTTTGACAAAGCAATTTCACTTCAAAAGATTTTGAGGCATGACCAATTTCTTGCTCGACTCTCCAATTCCCTTCAGTAGGACTGTAATTACTGGGCGATTTAATTAATATGGGACGAGTGGGGGGTGAGAGTAGGGAAGGAGGGATGAAATCTTTGAACTATCGCTGTATTCAGAGATGCTGTAAGAGGGAGGGATAGGGAGGAAGAACACGCTCTGTTTGTGATCTCAAACAGATGTTCGTTTCTACAACTGTATACTCCATCTCTTTTTCTCTCTCATGGGCTAACTTTCTCTCTTCTCTCTCGCTCTTCCTCTCTCCCGCTCCCTTTTCCCTCTCTCCCGCTCCCTTTTCCCTCTCTCCCGGGCCGTGGAAAGGGAACGTCAGATGACTACTTCTCTGCGTCAGCATAGCCCCCCTCCAGAGAACAACGACAGAGGAATAATCCACCACTGAAGAACAGGGGGTTGTTCAGTTGTTAGGGAAGCGGACAGAGAAACAACGTTGGCAAGTGTTTCTAATACCAGGTGGGACAGTCCAGTGGCTGAGCACCATGGTCTATATTGACATATAAAGTTATACGGTAGAGATGATTTAGTGAATTAGCTTTGGGTTTGGTCAAGTGACCTTGAGTTTGTCCAGGGAGAGTCACTACTTGGGTAGTATTCACTAGGCACCAAATGGACAAACAGGATTGGCCTATACGTTCCCGTTGCAGAACGTTTTTCTACGGTGTGCAGTAATGAATACAACCCTGAAATCACCTCCAGTATTGTGAGGTTAGACTAGAGGAACCAGGGGGAGGGGGGTGTAAAGGTGGGAAGACACCCAGGCCTATTCTGGTGGCAGATCTGTTTGTGTTGTCTTGCCAACATTGCTATGTCAAGACAGCACAAACAGATCTGGGACCAGGCTAACCCAGGCCAGCCCTGGTGTAAAATGTGCCTGTGGAATGGCGCAGCAGCACCAGTAGTAGCAATCTCCTCTCTCTCGTTCTTCTCTCTGTCTTCTCTCTGTCTCACCCCAGAAACTCTTAATACACCGGATTCTATAATGGAGATTAATGCAGACTGGCAAAGGAACAGGTTCTCAGAGAGCGAGTGGATTTGGAGGGGAAATGGGGACAAGGATGAATGGATAGAATTAGAAAAAGGAGATGGAGAAATGAAAGGAGCGTCGACCCTCAGGTGAAGAAACACAGTTGAAATAAACATAAACGTCAACAAATAAATAATGAACAACCACAGAGGGATTAATGGCACCGCTGGTGTCCCCAGACGACTGGAGTCCTGTAGCCTGCAACACAGTGGTGACAACCTCCACTTAACACACACTCAGAAACACCACCAGTAATACATTTAATTCAATCAAATTTAATTAAAAACGCACAATGAAACTATAATTTGTGCATTTAATAAATTAAAAGTTTTGAAAAGTAAGATGAGTCCTGAAATAAATGAAGATAAGGAGATTATTAAATTATTCTGGAAGTGAAGTCACACACTTTGTTCGGAGGTCTTCTTTATTCTCAAGTTCTCTGTCTCTCCTTCTGTTAGTGAATCCCTTGTTCTCCTTGAAGAAGACCTTTTGGTCTCGCTGCTTCCGCCATCTCAGTTTGATGTCGCCAGGCCTCCCCTCGGCTCCCACAGAAGGGATGCGTTCAGCAGGACGTTTTGCAACTTTCAAATAGAAATGTGCTATGTAGATCAACATGCCTCTCTGACAGCAATTGCGTCTGCTCTATTCATGGCATTTCTATCTGCAGTTTTTCTACAACGTTTGGCTAACGGAACAGCTCCAAAATGGCAAAACCTGCCCATGTGGCACTCAAGGCAGGCTAGAGTAAATGAAATGTATAACATAATGTTGAACCCAGGTCTGGCAGGAATAGACATCAGTACAGTATGAATGGGCAGGCTGTGGGGAATATAACACAGCATCATTTCTGGGTTATTATTCATCCTTGGATATTAACCTCTTAGAGGGCAGTAATTACCCTATGACCTGTTGTCACCTCTCTGTGTTTATTTACCAGTTATTACTATGGTGATTAAGGCAGGCGCTCACATCGATTGTATTGCTAGAGGAGTAGCTAGTCTGCAAGAGCAGACCCAATGGGCTTTGAACTTGAACTCTCCACATGCGTGTAAACACAGACACAAATAGAAAAAAAGGAATGTCGGGACTCGTAAAGGACATCGCGCTGCTTGCTTAGCGAGTACTACTTCCCCCTGATTCGGTTCACACTGAGGCTCAAACCCAGGACCTCTGCCTTGCTAACATACGTGACTGCTCTCCTGAAGCATCTTACCAGTCTGCGCAAGGTGAAAGGCTAGCAATTTAGCGGTGCAAGTAGCAACACATAAAATCAAAATCAAACTTTATTTGTCACATGCGCCGAATACAACAAGTCTAGACCTTACCGTGAAATGCTGCAAGTCCTTAACCAACAGTGCAGTTCAAGAAGAGTTAAGACTGCATAAGTACTCATTCTGAGTAGTAACAGAGTATCCACCCTTCATCTATCTACCTCCCCTCCCTGTCTCACCTCTCTTTTTCTACTCTTTCTATCTCCCTTTGTACTGTACTTCATGTACTTTATTTCTCTCTCTCGCTTGTCCCTCTCTTCCTCATGATGAGTAGGTCCAGTCTTGGTAATGTTGTCCATGAATAATTTGGGAGCAGTCCTGTGTTTATTGTTGCACTTAGTTTAATGGGACCAGATTTGAAAGGGAGTGAGGAGTGTGTGTGTGTGTGTGTGTGTGTGTGTGTGTGTCGCCAGACGGCCACAGTTGGGAGATGATGGGATATCACTTATCCCCTCCCTCTAGCCCTCCCCCGATCAAAAGTACCACCTCAGTCTACTAACTAGAAGAATTGATTCTAAGAATGGCAACTCAATGAGAGGAATAAAAATCCATGCCGCGACTTGCCTACGTAAGCATACACACGTGTGAGCACATACACACATAGACACACACACACACACACGTGTGAGCACATACACACACAGACACATACACACGTGTGAGCACATACACACGCAGGCACATACACATGCAGGAACACACACACGCACACACTGCTGAGTGAAATTAAAATGAGGCACGTGTTGATGGAAAATGGATTTCCTAATGGGACGCCCAATCTGCCTGTACAGTCGGTGTGTCGCTGGCACAGACTGTGTGTTTCTATCTATTGACATTGAGGACGGTGGAGGGCGAGAGGGAGGGAGGATTGGGGGGTGTGTTAAGTATTCTCCTGTACTCCTGTCTACACTCCAGACAGACAAACAGGGTAAAGTGACAGCAGAGTAATTGTACTACCCTCACCTCCCACTCAAAAGGCAGGTAACCCACTGTTCCCAGGCCGTCATTGAAAATAAGAATCTGTTCTTAACTGACTTGCCTGGTTAAATAAAGGTAAAATATATATTTTTTTTTAACTCACACACCTCCAATCCCAACAAGATCTCACGGCTTCACCAATTTGACTTCAGATTCGGATGTCAATATATCCACGTTTCTCCAAACGTCAAATGTTTAAGTGTTTTTGACGCCCTGGGTTGACTCCTGCTCAGCATCGTTCCGTCAAATTTTTCAGTTGAGTTAAGGTTTGGGATAGAAAATAAAAAATAAATGGAGTGTCTACCACTTGGCTTGAACAAGTAACCTTCTGTTTCTGAGTCATGGAAGGGAAGGGAAAGGGGATACCTAGTCAGTTACTAGTGCCCAACGCTCTTAACCGCTAGTCTACCTGCCACTATCCACAACGTAAAACCCAAGCCTACTTGATGGTATTAGCACTCACAGTTGCCCCCTAGTGGCCAGTTTGGAAGGCATTCTTCCCACGTCCTCAAGACGTCCAATTTCGAAGTCAATCTTGAGGGATCTGCCTCCCCAATCCCAACACCCTCTCACCCCCTTTTTCAAATGGATTATTCCCTTTACTGGGCTAATGAATTAGGAATCATATTGTAAGGACATTTACTCCTGTCTGACCTCTGTCATTGTTTACAGATTGTATATTGTTCATTTAGTTTTTCTCCTAGATATCTGAACTGCACACTGGAGAGGAGAGGTTCCCAATGACCCCACATTATACTGGGAGGATGGTAAAGCTGTGAGTAAAACAAAGGTTTAACACACACGTGCTAGACACACATGGTACACTCCTCCGACACTATAATCTATTACCCTGGCTGCTTTTGGACAATAAATGGCTAAGAAAGCTACTGTAATTTTAAAAAACAGAAGAAGACGAAAAATTGTCCTGGATTGTAGGAAATATAGAACAGTCGTGAGATAATTAATAGTGGAAACGTGTAGAGATGTGTGCGTTCCTAATATTGCTTTTGTGTCAGGGCACTGGTGTGAATGTGTCATTACAACACCAATCCAGTCAGGTGTGTGTGTGTGTGTGTGTGTGTGTGTCTTCATGCATCTTGCAGGTCTTCTGATGTCATGCTTATAGTGAGACCACAGTAGATAAATAGAGAGGTTTTACTGCTAACCTACAAAGCATTACATGGGCTTGCTCCTACCCATCTTTCCGATTTGGTCCTGCCGTAAATACCTACACGTACGCTACGGTCACAAGACGCAGGCCTCCTAATTGTCCCTAGAATTTCTAAGCAAACATGGAATGGAATGGTCTGCCTCCTGTCTCAGCCTTCAGTATTTATGCTGCAGTAGTTTAAGTGTCGGGGTGCTAGGGTCAGTTTGTTATATCTGGAGAACTTATCCTGTCTTATCCGGTGTCCTGTGTGAATTTAAATATGCTCTCTCAAATTCTCTCTTTTTCTCTTTCTTTCTCTCTTGGAGGACCTGAGTCCTAGGACCATGCCTCAGGGACTACCTTGCACGAGGACTCCTTGCTGTCCCCAGTCCACCTGGCCGTGCTGCTGCTCCAGTTTCAACTGTTCTGCCTGCGGCTATGGAATCCTGACCTGTTCACCGGACGTGCTACCTGTCCCAGACCTGCTGTTTTCAACTCTCTAGAGACAGCAGGAGTGGTAGAGATACTCTGAATGATCGGCTATGAAAAGCCAACTGACATTTACTCCTGAGGTGCTGACTTGCTGCACCCTCGACAACTACTGTGATTATTATTAAACCATGCTGGTCATTTATGAACATTTGAACATCTTGGCCATGTTCTGTTATAATCTCCACCCGGCACAGCCAGAAGAGGACTGGCCACCCCTCATAGCCTGGTTCCTCTCTAGGTTTCTTTCTAGGTTTTGGCCTTTCTAGGGAGTTTTTCCTAGCCACTGTGCTTCTACACCTGCATTGCTTGCTGTTTGGGGTTTTAGACTTGGTTTCTATACAGCACTTTGAGATATCAGCTGATGTACGAAGGGCTATATAAATACATTTGACTTGATTTGATAAATACACCCACTTGCGAACATACAGCCCATGCACATTACATCAGAGAGAAGACCAGACATGCATTGACACAGGGGTAGCTTAAGTGCAGAACCATGTTCCCACAAGGGTTCCACATATTTGTAGAACACGCGGAACACACACTCATGCATGCACAACCACATGATCTTGCCACAGGACCACAGCCAAGGGTATAACACCTTCATCACGCTATAGGTTTCCTTCTAACGGTCCAACATACAACACACGTACCCCTTACCAGGAACCGTGCATATTGGTCACATACTGTGTCGTATTCATGGCTACATATAGGTGGATGTGAGAGTCCATCGGTGTCTATTAGAAAAGCGGATGTGTGGGTCAGTGCATAGATGGAGAGGGCTGGAGGGATGACTGGGGAAGAACACAGGGAGGAGGGGAACAGTGCTGGGCGGAGCTGCTGGCTGGTATGTCTTGGAAAAGATGGAGGGAGGGATGGTGGGTAGAGCGGGAGGTTGGGCTGTCGGACAGAGCGGGAGGTTGGGTGGGAGGGATGGAGGGGCGCCGGGCAGAGCGGTTGGCTGGTGTTTCTTGTCTTTCACACAGTAGGATGAGTCATCTCACTCAGCACTGCACTGAGAATGAAACACAGAGGGGTGGAAACACCTGGAGAGAGAGAGAGAGAGAGAGAGTGAAAGTGATGGGAAAGGAGAGAGAGAACTACGGCAGTGGTACAGGACATTGTGTGCATGCCTATACATGTGTATGTGGGCATATGTGTGTGTATGACGGTGTGGGAGAGAATACATGACAGAGGTCTATGAAATCAGTCTGTACTACAGCATCTCTCACTTTCCTCCATCCCACCATCCCTCCCTCCCTATACTCCACGTGACAGTGGAGGCGAAGCTGGAAGACTGTCAGAGCCAGCGGGAGGGCAGGGCAAGAATGGTACCTGTCACTCCCTATTCCCTCAGACATACATCTCCCCCTCTCCCCTGTCCCTCTCCACACACAGAAGGCCAGTCCTCAGATACACTGTTCCACTATACCCTAGGGCCTTCTACTTTCAGATCACAAACTGATGGAGAATACTGTAGCGTATTGAATAGCGTACTGAGAAGCTAGACCAAACTGATGGAGAATACTGTAGCGTATTGAAGAGTGTACTGAGAAGCTAGACCAAACTGATGGAGAAAACTGTAGCGTATTGAAGAGTGTACTGAGAAGCTAGACCAAACGGATGGTGAATACTGTAGTGTATTGAAGACCGTACTGAGGAACTGGTCCTTGAACATGACTTGAAACACTCTGCTAGTGCACTCTTTACGCACTACTGTGTTAGATCCTGTTACTGTAAATGAGAATGTGTCCTCAGTCAACTTCCCTGGTGAAATAGTAAAGGGTTAAAATAAGTTAGGAGGGAATACTTGTTCAAACAGTTTGAGTCAGAATGTCACATCTCCTATAGACTGACCAAATAAAAGGTCAAATGTCCAATAGCCTCCGTTCACTACAGCGTTGGAGATCCATGTGTCAAGACAGGATTTGGTCTTTTATTTGGTATGACACCCTTTTACGACAGAGGTCAATGGATGAATACGTTCCTCAATCAATCCCAAAGTCATTTGTGACAGTGCATGGCCCTTCAGCTCTTCAGCAACAGTGTCACAAGGGACTTCTGCATTAAATAACACATTTTGTGGGACAAAACCGAATTGTAAATTAGTGACATAAATACAAAAATACCAATATCGATAACAGCATCTGTTGTGAGAGACAAAATGAACCAATAGATCAGATCAGTGTAATAGAACAGCAATCAGGGTAGTGTAGTATTGAGCTGGGTTGAGTATTGGTAGCTTTGGTGTATTGAAGCCAGACAGAGAGAACACACACACACACACACACACACACACACACACACACACACACACACACACGCACACACAAAGAGAGGACCCCCCCCCCCTCCACACACACATAGAGAGTGAACCCACACACAAAGACCGAAAGAGAGAACCCACACACCAAGACCGAAAGAGAGAACCCACACACAAAGACACATAGAGAGAACCCACACACAAAGACAAAGTGAGAGAGAACCCACACACAAAGACAAAGTGAGAGAGAACCCACACACAAAGACAAAGTGAGAGAGAACCAACACACAAAGACAAAGTGAGAGAGAACCAACACACAAAGACAAAGTGAGAGAGAACCAACACACAAAGACAAAGTGAGAGAGAACCAACACACAAAGACAAAGTGAGAGAGAACCAACACACAAAGACACAGAGAGAACCAACACACAAAGACAAAGTGAGAGAGAACCCACACACAAAGACAAAGTGAGAGAGAACCAACACACAAAGACAAAGTGAGAGAGAACCAACACACAAAGACAAAGTGAGAGAGAACCAACACACAAAGACAAAGTGAGAGAGAACCCACACACAAAGACAAAGTGAGAGAGAACCAACACACAAAGACAAAGTGAGAGAGAACCAACACACAAAGACAAAGTGAGAGAGAACCAACACACAAAGACAAAGTGAGAGAGAACCCACACACAAAGACAAAGTGAGAGAGAACCAACACACAAAGACAAAGTGAGAGAGAACCAACACACAAAGACAAAGTGAGAGAGAACCAACACACAAAGACAAAGTGAGAGAGAACCAACACACAAAGACAAAGTGAGAGAGAACCCAACACACAAAGACACAGAGAGAACCAACACAGACAAAGAGACAAAGTGAGCGAGAGAGAACCCACACACAAAGACAAAGACACAGAGAGAACCCACACACAAAGACAAAGTGCGAGAGAACCCACACACAAAGACAAAGACACAGAGAGAACCAACACACAAAGACAAAGTGCGAGAGAACCCATACACAAAGACAAAGTGAGAGAGAACCAACACACAAAGACAAAGTGAGAGAGAACCAACACACAAAGACAAAGTGAGAGAGAACCAACACACAAAGACAAAGTGAGAGAGAACCCACACACAAAGACAAAGTGAGAGAGAACCCACACACAAAGACAAAGTGAGAGAGAACCAACACACAAAGACAAAGTGAGAGAGAACCAACACACAAAGACAAAGTGAGAGAGAACCAACACACAAAGACAAAGTGAGAGAGAACCCACACACAAAGACAAAGTGAGAGAGAACCCACACACAAAGACAAAGTGAGAGAGAACCAACACACAAAGACAAAGTGAGAGAGAACCAACACACAAAGACAAAGTGAGAGAGAACCAACACACAAAGACAAAGTGAGAGAGAACCAACACACAAAGACAAAGTGAGAGAGAACCAACACACAAAGACAAAGTGAGAGAGAACCAACACACAAAGACACAGAGAGAACCAACACACAAAGACAAAGTGAGAGAGAACCCACACACAAAGACAAAGTGAGAGAGAACCCACACACAAAGACAAAGTGAGAGAGAACCAACACACAAAGACACAGAGAGAACCAACACACAAAGACAAAGTGAGAGAGAACCCACACACAAAGACAAAGTGAGAGAGAACCCACACACAAAGACAAAGTGAGAGAGAACCCACACACAAAGACAAAGTGAGAGAGAACCAACACACAAAGACACAGAGAGAACCAACACACAAAGACAAAGTGAGAGAGAACCCACACACAAAGACAAAGTGAGAGAGAACCCACGCACAAAGACAAAGTGAGAGAGAACCAACACACAAAGACAAAGTGAGAGAGAACCAACACACAAAGACAAAGTGAGAGAGAACCCACACACAAAGACAAAGAGAGAGAACCCACACACAAAGACAAAGTGAGAGAGAACCCACACACAAAGACAAGAGAGAGAACCACACACAAAGACAAAGACACAGAGAGAACCCACACACAAAGACAAAGTGAGAGAGAACCAACACACAAAGACAAAGTGAGAGAGAACCAACACACAAAGACACAGAGAGAACCCACACACAAAGACAAAGTGAGAGAGAACCCACACACAAAGACAAAGTGGAGAGAACCAACACACAGACACAGAGAGAACCCACACACAAAGACAGTGAGAGAGAACCCACACACAAAGACAGTGAGAGAGAACCAACACACAAAGACAAAGTGAGAGAGAACCAACACACAAAGACACAGAGAGAGAGAGAACCCACACACAAAGACACAGAGAGAGAGAATACACACACAAAGACAAAGTGAGAGAGAACCAACACACAAAGACAAAGTGAGAGAGAACCAACACACAAAGACAAAGTGCGAGAGAACCCACACACAAAGACAAAGTTAGAGAGAACCCACACACAAAGACACAGAGAGAACCCACACACAAAGACAAAGTGAGAGAGAACCCACACACAAAGACAAAGTGAGAGAGAATCAACACACAAAGACAAAGTGAGAGAGAACCAACACACAGACACAGAGAGAGAGAACCCACACACAAAGACAAAGTGAGAGAGAACCCACACACAGACACAGAGAGAACCAACACACAAAGACAACGTGAGAGTGAACCAACACACAAAGCCACAGAGAGAACCCACACACAAAGACAAAGTGAGAGAGAACCCACACACAAAGACAAAGTGAGAGAGAACCCACACACAAAGACAAAGTGAGAGAGAACCAACACACAAAGACAAAGTGAGAGAGAACCAACACACAAAGACAAATTGAGAGAGAACCAACACACAAAGACAAAGTGGGAGAGAACCAACACACAAAGACAAAGTGAGAGAGAACCAACACACAAAGACAAAGTGAGAGAGAACCCACACACAAAGACAAAGTGAGAGAGAACCAACACACAAAGACAAAGTGAGAGAGAACCAACACACAAAGACAAATTGAGAGAGAACCAACACACAAAGACAAAGTGAGAGAGAACCAACACACAAAGACAAAGTGAGAGAGAACCAACACACAAAGACAAAGTGAGAGAGAACCCACACACAAAGACAAAGTGAGAGAGAACCAACACACAAAGACAAAGTGAGAGAGAACCAACACACAAAGACAAAGTGAGAGAGAACCCACACACAAAGACACAGAGAGAACCAACACACAAAGACAAAGTGAGAGAGAACCAACACACAAAGACAAAGTGAGAGAGAACCCACACACAAAGACAAAGTGAGAGAGAACCAACACACAAAGACAAATTGAGAGAGAACCAACACACAAAGACAAAGTGAGAGAGAACCAACACACAAAGACAAAGTGAGAGAGAACCAACACACAAAGACAAAGTGCGAGAGAACCCACACACAAAGACACAGAGAGAACCCACACACAGACACAGAGAGAGAGAGAAAGAGAGCGAGAGAGAGAACCCACACACAAAGACAGACACAGAGAGAACCCACACACAAAGACAAAGTGCGAGAGAAATAAATATAAATAAATAAATATATGCCATTTAGCAGACGCTTTTATCCAAAGCGACTTACAGTCATGTGTGCATACATTCTACGTATGGGTGGTCCCGGGATTGAACCCACTACCCTGGCGTTACAAGACAAAGCCATGCACCAACTGAGCTACAGACAAAGACAAAGTGAGAGAGAACCCACGCACAAAGACAAAGTGAGAGAGAACCCACACACAAAGACAAAGACACAGAGAGAACCCACACACAAAGACAAAGTGAGAGAGAACCAACACACAAAGACAAAGTGAGAGAGAACCCACACACAAAGACAAAGTGAGAGAGAACCCACACACAAAGACAAAGTGAGAGAGAACCAACACACAAAGACACAGAGAGAACCAACACACAAAGACAAAGTGAGAGAGAACCCACACACAAAGACAAAGTGAGAGAGAACCCACGCACAAAGACAAAGTGAGAGAGAACCAACACACAAAGACAAAGTGAGAGAGAACCAACACACAAAGACAAAGTGCGAGAGAACCCACACACAAAGACACAGAGAGAACCCACACACAGACACAGAGAGAGAGAGAAAGAGAGCGAGAGAGAGAACCCACACACAAAGACAAAGACACAGAGAGAACCCACACACAAAGACAAAGTGAGAGAGAACCAACACACAAAGACAAAGTGAGAGAGAACCAACACACAAAGACACAGAGAGAACCCACACACAAAGACAACGTGAGAGAGAACCCACACACAAAGACAAAGTGGGAGAGAACCAACACACAGACACAGAGAGAACCCACACACAAAGACAGTGAGAGAGAACCAACACACAAAGACAAAGTGAGAGAGAACCAACACACAAAGACACAGAGAGAGAGAGAACCCACACACAAAGACACAGAGAGAGAGAATACACACACAAAGACAAAGTGAGAGAGAACCAACACACAAAGACAAAGTGAGAGAGAACCAACACACAAAGACAAAGTGCGAGAGAACCCACACACAAAGACAAAGTTAGAGAGAACCCACACACAAAGACACAGAGAGAACCCACACACAAAGACAAAGTGAGAGAGAACCCACACACAAAGACAAAGTGAGAGAGAATCAACACACAAAGACAAAGTGAGAGAGAACCAACACACAGACACAGAGAGAGAGAACCCACACACAAAGACAAAGTGAGAGAGAACCCACACACAAAGACAAAGTGGGAGAGAACCAACACACAAAGACACAGAGAGAACCAACACACAAAGACAAAGTGAGAGAGAATCAACACACAAAGACAAAGTGAGAGAGAACCAACACACAGACACAGACTGTCTGTGTATTTTTGTCTCTGTGTGTGTCCTGTCCATCAAAGCGTGTGTGAGAGAACCATCTCTGTGTGATCAAAGTGTATGCCTGTCCGTCTCTGTGTGACAAAGTGTGTTTGTCTCTGTCCGTCTCTGTCCGTCTCTGTGTGTTTCCTGAGCGCTGCTCACTGGTGTAATGGATGCTCACACTGGGGTGGCAGATGTCACACTCACAACTTATGAAGTTATCAACACACAAGACTATCAAACAGCCAGAGAGACCTTGGGGATGGCTGTCAAAGTACAGAAGTGTGTGTGAACCCACAGGAGTGTGTGTGTGTGTGTACAGGAGTGTGTGTGTGTGTGTACAGACAAAGAGTGTGTGTGTGTGTACAAAGACAAAGTGTGTGAGAACCGTATTGGAAGCCACACAAAGACAAAGTGAGAGAGAACCAACACACAAAGACAAAGTGAGAGAGAACCAACACACAAAGACAAAGTGCGAGAGAACCCACACACAAAGACACAGAGAGAACCCACACACAGACACAGAGAGAGAGAGAAAGAGAGCGAGAGAGAGAACCCACACACAAAGACAGACACAGAGAGAACCCACACACAAAGACAAAGTGCGAGAGAACCCACACACAAAGACAAAGACACAGAGAGAACCCACACACAAAGACAAAGTGACAGAGAACCAACACACAAAGACAAAGTGAGAGAAACCACACACAAAAGACACAGAGAGAGAGAACCCACACACAAAGACAAAGTGAGAGAGAACCAACACACAAAGACAAAGTGAGAGAGAACCCACACACAAATACAAAGTGAGAGAGAACCCACACACAAAGACAAAGTGAGAGAGAACCAACACACAAAGACACAGAGAGAGAGAACCCACGCACAAAGACAAAGTGAGAGAGAACCCACACACAAAGACAAAGTGAGAGAGAACCAACACACAGACACAGAGAGAGAGAACCCACACACAAAGACAAAGTGAGAGAGAACCCACACACAAAGACAAAGTGAGAGAGAACCAACACACAAAGACACAGAGAGAACCCACACACAAAGACAAAGTGAGAGAGAACCCACACACAAAGACAAAGTGAGAGAGAACCAACACACAAAGACAAAGTGAGAGAGAACCAACACACAAAGACAAAGTGAGAGAGAACCAACACACAAAGACAAAGTGCGAGAGAACCCACACACAAAGACACAGAGAGAACCCACACACAGACACAGAGAGAGAGAGAAAGAGAGCGAGAGAGAGAACCCACACACAAAGACAAAGACACAGAGAGAACCCACACACAAAGACAAAGTGAGAGAGAACCAACACACAAAGACAAAGTGAGAGAGAACCAACACACAAAGACACAGAGAGAACCCACACACAAAGACAACGTGAGAGAGAACCCACACACAAAGACAGTGAGAGAGAACCAACACACAGACACAGAGAGAACCCACACACAAAGACAGTGAGAGAGAACCAACACACAAAGACACAGAGAGAGAGAACCCACACACAAAGACACAGAGAGAGAGAAATACACACACAAAGACAAAGTGAGAGAGAACCACACACAAAGACAAAGTGGGAGAGAACCAACACACAGACACAGAGAGAACCAACACACAAAGACAAAGTGAGAGTGAACCAACACACAAAGACACAGAGAGAACCCACACACAAAGACAAAGTGAGAGAGAACCCACACACAAAGACAAAGTGAGAGAGAACCAACACACAAAGACAAAGTGAGAGAGAACCAACACACAAAGACAAATTGAGAGAGAACCAACACACAAAGACAAAGTGGGAGAGAACCAACACACAAAGACAAAGTGAGAGAGAACCAACACACAAAGACAAAGTGAGAGAGAACCCACACACAAAGACAAAGTGAGAGAGAACCAACACACAAAGACAAAGTGAGAGAGAACCAACACACAAAGACAAATTGAGAGAGAACCAACACACAAAGACAAAGTGAGAGAGAACCAACGCACAAAGACAACGTGAGAGTGAACCAACACACAAAGCCACAGAGAGAACCCACACACAAAGACAAAGTGAGAGAGAACCCACACACAAAGACAAAGTGAGAGAGAACCAACACACAAAGACAAAGTGAGAGAGAACCAACACACAAAGACAAATTGAGAGAGAACCAACACACAAAGACAAAGTGGGAGAGAACCAACACACAAAGACAAAGTGAGAGAGAACCAACACACAAAGACAAAGTGAGAGAGAACCAACACACAAAGACAAAGTGAGAGAGAACCAACACACAAAGACAAAGTGAGAGAGAACCAACACACAAAGACAAATTGAGAGAGAACCAACACACAAAGACAAAGTGAGAGAGAACCAACGCACAAAGACAAAGTGAGAGAGAACCAACACACAAAGACAAATTGAGAGAGAACCCACACACAAAGACAGACACAGAGAGAACCCACACACAAAGACAAAGTGCGAGAGAACCCACACACAAAGACAAAGACACAGAGAGAACCCACACACAAAGACAAAGTGACAGAGAACCAACACACAAAGACAAAGTGAGAGAGAACCCACACACAAAGACACAGAGAGAGAGAACCCACACAGAAAGACAAAGTGAGAGAGAACCAACACACAAAGACAAAGTGAGAGAGAACCCACACACAAATACAAAGTGAGAGAGAACCCACACACAAAGACAAAGTGAGAGAGAACCAACACACAAAGACACAGAGAGAGAGAACCAACACACAAAGACAAAGTGAGAGAGAACCCACACACAAAGACAAAGTGAGAGAGAACCAACACACAAAGACAAAGTGAGAGAGAACCCACACACAAAGACACAGAGAGAACCAACACACAAAGACAAAGTGAGAGAGAACCAACACACAAAGACACAGAGAGAACCAACACACAAAGACAAAGTGAGAGAGAACCAACACACAAAGACAAAGTGAGAGAGAACCCACACACAAAGACAAAGTGAGAGAGAACCAACACACAAAGACAAATTGAGAGAGAACCAACACACAAAGACAAAGTGAGAGAGAACCAACACACAAAGACAAAGTGAGAGAGAACCAACACACAAAGACAAAGTGAGAGAGAACCAACACACAAAGACAAAGTGGGAGAGAACCCACACACAAAGACAAGAGAGAACCCACACACAGACACAGAGAGAGAGAGAAAGAGAGCGAGAGAGAGAACCCACACACAAAGACAGACACAGAGAGAACCCACACACAAAGACAAAGTGCGAGAGAACCCACACACAAAGACAAAGACACAGAGAGAACCCACACACAAAGACAAAGTGACAGAGAACCAACACACAAAGACAAAGTGAGAGAGAACCCACACACAAAGACACAGAGAGAGAGAACCCACACACAAAGACAAAGTGAGAGAGAACCAACACACAAAGACAAAGTGAGAGAGAACCCACACACAAATACAAAGTGAGAGAGAACCCACACACAAAGACAAAGTGAGAGAGAACCAACACACAAAGACACAGAGAGAGAGAACCCACGCACAAAGACAAAGTGAGAGAGAACCCACACACAAAGACAAAGTGAGAGAGAACCAACACACAAAGACAAAGTGAGAGAGAACCAACACACAAAGACAAAGTGAGAGAGAACCAACACACAAAGACAAAGTGAGAGAGAACCAACACACAAAGACAAAGTGAGAGAGAACCAACACACAAAGACAAAGTGCGAGAGAACCAACACACAAAGACAAAGACACAGAGAGAACCCACACACAGACACAGAGAGAGAGAAAGAGAGCGAGAGAGAGAACCCACATAAAAAGACATACGCATAGAGAGGCAGTGAGAGAACCCACACACAAAGACACAGACATAATTTAGCAATTTATCAGTTTGTTTTTCTGTTCAAGATCTGCAGGCGGGCTGGCAGTACTGATGAAGATTTAGGAGCTTAACCCAGGTGTGTGTGTACGTGTGTGCATGCACATTTCTGTGTGTTTGCGTCTAAGAGTGTGTTTGTGTGTCCCTCTGTGTGTGTCTGTGCATTTGTGTGTTTCTGTCTGTGTATTTTTGTCTCTGTGTGTGTCTCTGTCCATCTTTCTGCGTGTGTGTGCCTGTCCATCTCTGTGTGTGTATCTCTCTCTCTCTGTGTATGCCTGTCCGTCTCTGTGTGTGTGTCTGTCTCTGTGTGTTTGTCTCTGTCCGTCTCTGTCCGTCTCTGTGTGTGTTTCCTGAGCGCTGCTCACTGGTGTAATGGATGCTCACACTGGGGTGGCAGATGTCACACTCACAACTTATGAAGTTATCGTCTATCAAACAGCCAGAGAGACCTTGGGGATGGCTGTCGTGTGTACAGAAGTGTGTGTGTGTGTGTACAGGAGTGTGTGTGTGTGTGTACAGGAGTGTGTGTGTGTGTGTACAGGAGTGTGTGTGTGTGTACAGAAGTGTGTGTGTGTGTGTGTGTGTGTGTGTGTGTGTGTGTGTGTGTGTGTGTGTGTGTGTGTGTGTGTGTGTGTGTGTGTGTGTGTGTACAGGAGTGTGTGTGTGTGTGTGTGTGTGTGTGTGTGTGTGGATCCGTATTGGAAGCCACACTCCCAAAGGCAGTGTCAGGACTAGATTAGTATGATTGGGTAAGAATTACATCACAGGGGGAACACACCGTCCTTGGGATGTGTGTGTGAGTGTGAGGCAGGTGGTGTCAGTTTTGGTAATGTGCAGATTCATCTCATGAGTAATTTTCACGAGAGGAAGGGGGGGGAGTCCATGGAAGATTGTGTATGGCCAAACGTGTGTGTGTGTGTGTGTCAGTGCGTGTGCATGTGAACCATATGTGTTTGTGCATGTATATGCGTCTATGATCGCTTGAGTGTGTGTGAAAATGTGCATACGTGTAAGGTCAATGGAAATGTCTGGAAGCCTCCTAGGGACTCAGTCAGTCATAGCAGTGGTCTGTGTTGATAGCTGCTGATACACAGTGACCTCTACAGAGATAAACCCTATGTTCCCTAAAGCACCGGGTAACACCGAAGGTACATACAGTTGAAGTCAAGAAGTTTAAATACACTTAGGTTCGAGTCAAACTCGTTTTTCAACCACGCCACAAATGTCTTGTTAACAAACTATAGATCGGCAAGTCAGTTAGGACATCTATTTTTGTGCATGACACAAGTAATTTTGCCAACATTTGTTTACAGACAGATTATTTCACTTCATTCACTGTATCACAATTCCAGTTTACATGCACTAAGTTGACTGTGCCTTTAAACAGCTGGGAAAATTCCAGAAAATGATGTCATGGCTTTAGAAGCTTCTGATAGCCGAATTTACATGATCTGAGTCAATTAGAGGTGTACCTGTGGATGTATTTCAAGGCCTAACTTCAAACTCAATGCCTCTTTGCTTGACATCATGGGAAAATCGAAAGAAATCAGCCAAAACCTCTGAAAAAAAATGGTAGACCTCCACAAGTCTGGTTCATCCTTGGGAGCAATTTCCAAATGCCTGAAGGTACCACGTTCATCTGTACAAACAATAGTATGCAAGTGTAAACACCATGGGACCACGCAGCCGTCTACCGCTCAGGAAGGAGAAGTGTTCTGTCTGCCAGACTACGATTTGCAACTGCACATGGGGACAAAGATCATGCTTTTTGGAGAAATGTCCTCTGGTCTGATGAAACAAAAATAGTTTGGCCGTAATGACCATCGTTATGTTTGGAACAAAAAGGGGCAGGCTTGCAAGCCGAAGAACACCATCCCAACCGTGAAGCACAGGGGTGGCCATCACAAAACCCTGACCTCATCCTACAGAAAATCTGTGGGCAGAACTGAAAAAGCATGTGCGAGCAAGGAGGCCTACAAACCTGACTCTGTTACACCAGCTCTGTCAGGAGGAATGTGCCAAAATTCACCCAAATTATTGTGGGAAGTTTGTGGAAGGCTACCCGACACCCCAAAGACTGCAAAGGATTTTGCTGTTACTACAAACATACAGTATCACTGCTGAACCCCGATGAAGGTTACATGTCGAAACCAAAATATGCCGGTTTTTGAATGAAAAGTATTCTGCAACTTTTATCCTCCATTTTCTAACACAAATACATTCTAACACATCCAAGACCTCCAGTGTGACTTCTGTAACTATGAAATAACTCACTCTTCTCTAACATTGCTGGACCTTAATGAATGTTATGTTGTTATGCTATATATTTTCTAGCGATCTTACATTGTCCTTTTAACCTCTAATGACTCCCCATCCCGCATGAGGGAGCGTAATCATCGCCTGACACTAATTAGCATAATGCAACAGACATAAATATTCCTAGAAAATATTCATATTCATGAAAATCACAAATTAAATATATTGAGACACAGCTTAGCCTTTTGTTAATCACCCTGTCATCTCAGATTTTCAAAATATGCTTTACAGCCAAAGCTAGACAAGCATTTGTGTAAGTTTATTGATAGCCGAGCATAGCATTTTGTCCAGCTAGCAGCAGGTAACTTGGTCACAGAAATCAGAAAAGCAATCAAATTAAATCGTTTACCTTTGATGAGCTTTGGATGTTTTCACTCACGAGACTCCCAGTTAGATAGCAAATGTTCCTTTTTTCCAAAAATATAATTTTTGTAGGCGAAATAGCTCCGTTTGTTCTTCACGTTTGGCTGAGAAATCTGAAGAGTTAATTTGTTGAATTTCTTTCCTTCTCAATGCGTTTGAGCCAATCAGCTGTGTTTTGACCTGGTAGGGGTGGTATACAGAAGATAGCCCTATTTGGTAAAAGACCAGGTCCATATTATGGCCAGGACAGCTCAAATAAGCAAAGAGAAATGACAGTCCATCGTTACTATAAGACATGAAGGTCAGTCAATGTGAGACATTTCAAGAACTTTGAACGTTTCTTTACGTGCAGTCGCAAAAACCATCAAGTGCTATAATGAAACTTTCTCTCACGAGGACCGCCACAGGAACGGAAGACCCAGAGTTGCCTCTGCTGTATAAGATATGTTTATTAGAGTCAATTGCACTTCAGAGTGCAGCCCAAATAAATGCTTCACAGAGTTCAGGTAACAGACACATCTCAACATCAACTGTTCAGAGGAGACTCGTCAAGCAGGCTTTCATGGTTGAATTGCTGCAACGAAACCACAACTAAAGGACACCAATAAGAAGAAGACTTGCTTGGGCCAAGAAACACGGCCAGAGGACATTAGACCAGTGGAAATCTGTCCTTTGGTCTGATGAGTCCAAATTTGACATTTTGGATTCCAACTGCCGTGTCTTTGTGAGACGCTGAATTGGTGAACGGATGATTGCCGCATGTAGTTCCCAGCGTGAAGCATGGAGGAGGAGGTGTGATGGTGTGTGGGTGTTTTGCTGGTGACACTGTGATTTACTTTGGAATACAAGGCACACTTAACCGGCATGGCTACCACAGCATTCTGCAGCGATACGTCATCCTATATGGTTTGCGCTTAGTGGGACTATCAATTGTTTTTGGACAGGACAATGACACATAACACACCTCCAGGCTGTGTAAGGGCTATTTGACCAAGAAGGAGAGTGATGGTGCTGCATCAGATGAGCTGGCCTCCACAGTCACCCCGACCTCAACCCAATTTAGATGGTTTAGGATGAGTTGAGTGAAGGAAAAGCAGCCAAGTGCTCAGCATTTGTGGGAACTCCTTCAAGACTGTTGGAAAAGCATTCCTCATGAAGCTGGCTGAGAGAATGCCAAGAGTGTGGAAACCTGTCATCAAGGCAGCAAAGGGTGGCTAATTTAAATAATCTAAAATCAAAAATATATTTTTGGGTTACTACATGATTCCATATGTGTTAATTCATAGTGTTGATGTCTTCACTATTATTCTACAACAGACCATAGTACAAATAAAGAAAAACACTTGGATGAGTAGATGTGTCCAAACTTTTGACTGGTACGGTATATATATTTTTTGAAGATACTTGGTCTGACTTTAAACATACTCTTGAAAGTTGTAATAGTAAAATGCACAATGTGCAATTTGGGGAATTATATTTATAAAATTCCCTGGGGAGGATGGCCCAAGTGATTTCACTCAGTCACTCACAGAAGTCCCATAGTGACCAGACTTATCTACATTCTGTAAATAATGGGATTATATGAATATTTCTAACGCTATCTCTCCCTGAAGGGCATCTTCTTCTACAGTGTGTATGAAGGACATCCAGGGGCTAATTGAAAGGGGGAACCCCAACGTTTTCATCCCTGGGAAGACATCCAATATTGGGAAACACCAGCGAAAACCCAATTAACATTTCATTTCAAGACGCTCACATTTGATCTCTTCCTTGTCTTTACCTCACTTTCTTACGATAAAACCTGTTTTGTGAACCCGGATAAGTACTCCCGTGTCTGAATTGTTCTTTGTTCTCTGTTGTCTGATAACAGGATACATTTTCTCAGCTTCAAGGAGTTACTCAGTATTGAAGTGAAGCAACATCCATCAATGCCAGCTCAGACAGCCACCTTTCATTTGGATCAGAAGGACTTTTACAGGTATGTGAACTTTCAAGGAGAAAGGACTGGAGTCTGCTCTTCTGCAGCCACCATCCAATAATAATCACTAGGCTAATATGACTGGATAAGACTAGGTTGAATTCTGTCCACAACTGTGCCAAAATGTCTCTCATGTGTTAATAGTTCATGATTAGTGAATGCCATGATGCGGTTATTTTGTTAAACTTCTCCCTGTTAGCTAAAATCTTATTTGTTCAAAGCCATTTTAACTGTTGCGATCGCTGTTCGGTCCGAATAGATTCACAAATCATGGGAATTTGTCATGTTACGAAGACGTCTCCCTCGAGGTACATGTTGCTAGGTAACCCCCCTTCACTTGCTTGGGCAGGCCTGGTCTATCCGTGGCCAAAGCCAGTGTGAGAAATGTGCTAACAGACGTTTGTGCTATGAAATAAAATAAATACTGCACTCTGACCTACAAAACGTATTTTCTAGATTCATGATAGTGTTGTTAGACAAAGCAAGAATAGGGAACTTCATGATGTAGTTGTATTGGAATTTGCAGCTGTTGTTGGTAAGTAATGAATCTACTAGCGTCTGACATGGTTTACTGCGTCTTTAATAGGTTGACCTGATTGTGAGGTGAAATCGATCTTATTTTAGTCTGTGAACACCACAGTCTTGTTTGGATGGTAGGGCCCAAAGAGGAGCTGTGTGTGTGTGTGTGTGTGTGTGTGTGTGTGTGTGTGTGTGTGTGTGTGTGTGTGTGTGTGTGTGTGTGTGTGTGTGTGTGTGTGCACACGCATGCAATTCTCTTGGTGAAAGACACACACACACACACAAACAGAAGCAATGACGATGACCAAATAGCTCTCACAGTCTCACGTCAAGTTGTTGCAAACATCACATTTTAAGGTTAGGGTTAAGTTTAGGCAATAAACCCAAATGTTAAGCTTAGGCACTAACTCTGAATGGTTAAAACAAAAACATTTAAAAAACTTCCGATCACTGGATTCAAACTTGCAACCTTTGGAATCAGAGACAGATACTTGGGCCCATCCACAAAACACTAGCAACACCTACTTACCCCTAGTGGCCGGTTTCCACATCATCTCCTGACGACCTCCGATATGGATGCAGTCGAATACTGACTTGTTTCACTGATGACCTGGCTGCGATGACAGCCGAGAGCTGAATTATTTAACACCGGTCAGACTCTCCTCCATCTATCTCTTCTGAAACACTCCCATGTCTGCCCCTGTTTTATTATGCTTGACTACAGAGGACGGACACACACACACACACAAAAAATGTCAAGGTATCCCTTTCAACGTTACAAGTCTTCAGTCAGTTAGTTTTGACTGAGGACCTCCCGTGACCTTCTCGCTAATCATCCATATTTAACATACAACAGATTGACAGGGTCAAATTCATCCAAAAATGTATCCTTTCAATTATCCCTTTATTCACGCCCTGGTTCCCTTCTCTTCTTTCTGCTCGACCCTTTATTCACGTCCTGGTTCCCTTCTCTTCTTTCTGCTCCACCCTTTATTCACGCCCTGGTTCCGTTCTCTTCTTTCTGCTCCACCCTTTATTCACGTCCTGGTTCCCTTCTCTTCTTTCTGCTCCACCCTTTATTCACGCCCTGGTTCCCTTCTCTTCTTTCTGCTCAACACTTTATTCACGTCCTGGTTCCCTTCTCTTCTTTCTGCTCAACACTTTATTCACGCCCTGGTTCCCTTCTCTTCTTTCTGCTCAACACTTTATTCACGCCCTGGTTCCCTTCTCTTCTTTCTGCTCAACACTTTATTCACGTCCTGGTTCCCTTCTCTTCTTTCTGCTCAACACTTTATTCACGCCCTGGTTCCCTTCTCTTCTTTCTGCTCCACCCTTTATTCACGCTCTGGTGCCCTTCTCTTCTTTCTGCTCTACCCTTTATTCACGCCCTGGTGCCCTTCTCTTCTTTCTGCTCTACCCTTTATTCACGCCCTGGTTCCCTTCTCTTCTTTCTGCTCGACCCTTTATTCACGCCCTGGTTCCCTTCTCTTCTTTCTGCTCTACCCTTTATTCACGCCCTGGTTCCCTTCTCTTCTTTCTGCTCGACCCTTTATTCACGCTCTGGTGCCCTTCTCTTCTTTCTGCTCGACCCTTTATTCACGCCCTGGTTCCCTTCTCTTCTTTCTGCTCGACCCTTTATTCACGCCCTGGTTCCCTTCTCTTCTTTCTGCTCTACCCTTTATTCACGCCCTGGTTCCCTTCTCTTCTTTCTGCTCTACCCTTTATTCACGCCCTGGTTCCCTTTTCTTCTTTCTGCTCTACCCTTTATTCACGCCCTGGTTCCCTTCTCTTCTTTCTGCTCGACCCTTTATTCACGCCCTGGTTCCCTTCTCTTCTTTCTGCTCGACCCTTTATTCACGCTCTGGTGCCCTTCTCTTCTTTCTGCTCGACCCTTTATTCACGCCCTGGTTCTCTTCTTTCTGCTCGACCCTTTATTCACGCCCTGGTTCCCTTCTCTTCTTTCTGCTCGACCCTTTATTCACGCCCTGGTTCCCTTCTCTTCTTTCTGCTCGACCCTTTATTCACGCCCTGGTTCCCTTCTCTTCTTTCTGCTCGACCCTTTATTCACGCCCTGGTACACTGCTCTTCTTTCTGCTCCACCCTTTCTTCACGCCCTGGTGCCCTTCTCTTCTTTCTGCTCAACACTTTATTCACGCCCTGGTGCCCTGCTCTTCTTTCTGCTCGACCCTTTCTTCACGCCCTGGTTCCCTTCTCTTCTTTCTGCTCCACCCTTTATTCACGCCCTGGTTCCCTTCTCTTCTTTCTGCTCAACACTTTATTCACGTCCTGGTTCCCTTCTCTTCTTTCTGCTCAACACTTTATTCACGCCCTGGTTCCCTTCTCTTCTTTCTGCTCAACACTTTATTCACGCCCTGGTTCCCTTCTCTTCTTTCTGCTCAACACTTTATTCACGTCCTGGTTCCCTTCTCTTCTTTCTGCTCAACACTTTATTCACGCCCTGGTTCCCTTCTCTTCTTTCTGCTCCACCCTTTATTCACGCTCTGGTGCCCTTCTCTTCTTTCTGCTCTACCCTTTATTCACGCCCTGGTGCCCTTCTCTTCTTTCTGCTCTACCCTTTATTCACGCCCTGGTTCCCTTCTCTTCTTTCTGCTCGACCCTTTATTCACGCCCTGGTTCCCTTCTCTTCTTTCTGCTCTACCCTTTATTCACGCCCTGGTTCCCTTCTCTTCTTTCTGCTCGACCCTTTATTCACGCTCTGGTGCCCTTCTCTTCTTTCTGCTCGACCCTTTATTCACGCCCTGGTTCCCTTCTCTTCTTTCTGCTCGACCCTTTATTCACGCCCTGGTTCCCTTCTCTTCTTTCTGCTCTACCCTTTATTCACGCCCTGGTTCCCTTCTCTTCTTTCTGCTCTACCCTTTATTCACGCCCTGGTTCCCTTTTCTTCTTTCTGCTCTACCCTTTATTCACGCCCTGGTTCCCTTCTCTTCTTTCTGCTCGACCCTTTATTCACGCCCTGGTTCCCTTCTCTTCATTTCTGCTCGACCCTTTATTCACGCTCTGGTGCCCTTCTCTTCTTTCTGCTCGACCCTTTATTCACGCCCTGGTTCCCTTCTCTTCTTTCTGCTCGACCCTTTATTCACGCCCTGGTTCCCTTCTCTTCTTTCTGCTCAACCCTTTATTCACGCCCTGGTTCCCTTCTCTTCTTTCTGCTCGACCCTTTATTCACGCCCTGGTTCCCTTCTCTTCTTTCTGCTCGACCCTTTATTCACACCCTGGTGCCCTTCTCTTCTTTCTGCTCAACACTTTATTCACGTCCTGGTTCCCTTCTCTTCTTTCTGCTCAACACTTTATTCACGCCCTGGTTCCCTTCTCTTCTTTCTGCTCAACACTTTATTCACGTCCTGGTTCCCTTCTCTTCTTTCTGCTCAACACTTTATTCACGCCCTGGTTCCCTTCTCTTCTTTCTGCTCCACCCTTTATTCACGCTCTGGTGCCCTTCTCTTCTTTCTGCTCTACCCTTTATTCACGCCCTGGTGCCCTTCTCTTCTTTCTGCTCTACCCTTTATTCACGCCCTGGTTCCCTTCTCTTCTTTCTGCTCGACCCTTTATTCACGCCCTGGTTCCCTTCTCTTCTTTCTGCTCTACCCTTTATTCACGCCCTGGTTCCCTTCTCTTCTTTCTGCTCGACCCTTTATTCACGCTCTGGTGCCCTTCTCTTCTTTCTGCTCTACCCTTTATTCACGCCCTGGTTCCCTTCTCTTCTTTCTGCTCGACCCTTTATTCACGCCCTGGTTCCCTTCTCTTCTTTCTGCTCTACCCTTTATTCACGCCCTGGTTCCCTTCTCTTCTTTCTGCTCTACCCTTTATTCACGCCCTGGTTCCCTTTTCTTCTTTCTGCTCTACCCTTTATTCACGCCCTGGTTCCCTTCTCTTCTTTCTGCTCGACCCTTTATTCACGCCCTGGTTCCCTTCTCTTCTTTCTGCTCGACCCTTTATTCACGCTCTTGTGCCCTTCTCTTCTTTCTGCTCGACCCTTTATTCACGCCCTGGTTCCCTTCTCTTCTTTCTGCTCGACCCTTTATTCACGCCCTGGTTCCCTTCTCTTCTTTCTGCTCGACCCTTTATTCACGCCCTGGTTCCCTTCTCTTCTTTCTGCTCGACCCTTTATTCACACCCTGGTGCCCTTCTCTTCTTTCTGCTCCACCCTTTATTCACGCCCTGGTTCCCTTCTCTTCTTTCTGCTCAACCCCTTATTCACGCCCTGGTTCCCTTCTCTTCTTTCTGCTCAACACTTTATTCACGCCCTGGTGCCCTGCTCTTCTTTCTGCTCGACCCTTTCTTCACGCCCTGGTTCCCTTCTCTTCTTTCTGCTCCACCCTTTCTTCACGCCCTGGTACACTGCTCTTCTTTCTGCTCCACCCTTTCTTCACGCCCTGGTGCCCTTCTCTTCTTTCTGCTCAACACTTTATTCACGCCCTGGTGCCCTGCTCTTCTTTCTGCTCGACCCTTTCTTCACGCCCTGGTTCCCTTCTCTTCTTTCTGCTCCACCCTTTATTCACGCCCTGGTTCCCTTCTCTTCTTTCTGCTCAACACTTTATTCACGTCCTGGTTCCCTTCTCTTCTTTCTGCTCAACACTTTATTCACGCCCTGGTTCCCTTCTCTTCTTTCTGCTCAACACTTTATTCACGCCCTGGTTCCCTTCTCTTCTTTCTGCTCAACACTTTATTCACGTCCTGGTTCCCTTCTCTTCTTTCTGCTCAACACTTTATTCACGCCCTGGTTCCCTTCTCTTCTTTCTGCTCCACCCTTTATTCACGCTCTGGTGCCCTTCTCTTCTTTCTGCTCTACCCTTTATTCACGCCCTGGTGCCCTTCTCTTCTTTCTGCTCTACCCTTTATTCACGCCCTGGTTCCCTTCTCTTCTTTCTGCTCGACCCTTTATTCACGCCCTGGTTCCCTTCTCTTCTTTCTGCTCTACCCTTTATTCACGCCCTGGTTCCCTTCTCTTCTTTCTGCTCGACCCTTTATTCACGCTCTGGTGCCCTTCTCTTCTTTCTGCTCGACCCTTTATTCACGCCCTGGTTCCCTTCTCTTCTTTCTGCTCGACCCTTTATTCACGCCCTGGTTCCCTTCTCTTCTTTCTGCTCTACCCTTTATTCACGCCCTGGTTCCCTTCTCTTCTTTCTGCTCCACCCTTTATTCACGCCCTGGTTCCCTTTTCTTCTTTCTGCTCTACCCTTTATTCACGCCCTGGTTCCCTTCTCTTCTTTCTGCTCGACCCTTTATTCACGCCCTGGTTCCCTTCTCTTCTTTCTGCTCGACCCTTTATTCACGCTCTGGTGCCCTTCTCTTCTTTCTGCTCGACCCTTTATTCACGCCCTGGTTCCCTTCTCTTCTTTCTGCTCGACCCTTTATTCACGCCCTGGTTCCCTTCTCTTCTTTCTGCTCAACCCTTTATTCACGCCCTGGTTCCCTTCTCTTCTTTCTGCTCGACCCTTTATTCACGCCCTGGTTCCCTTCTCTTCTTTCTGCTCGACCCTTTATTCACACCCTGGTGCCCTTCTCTTCTTTCTGCTCCACCCTTTATTCACGCCCTGGTTCCCTTCTCTTCTTTCTGCTCAACCCCTTATTCACGCCCTGGTTCCCTTCTCTTCTTTCTGCTCAACACTTTATTCACGCCCTGGTGCCCTGCTCTTCTTTCTGCTCGACCCTTTCTTCACGCCCTGGTTCCCTTCTCTTCTTTCTGCTCCACCCTTTCTTCACGCCCTGGTACACTGCTCTTCTTTCTGCTCCACCCTTTATTCACGCCCTGGTGCCCTTCTCTTCTTTCTGCTCGACCCTTTATTCACGCCCGGGTTCCCTTCTCTTCTTTCTGCTCGACCCTTTATTCACGCCCTGGTTCCCTTCTCTTCTTTCTGCTCGACCCTTTATTCACGCCCTGGTTCCCTTCTCTTCTTTCTGCTCGACCCTTTATTCACGCCCTGGTTCCCTTCTCTTCTTTCTGCTCGACCCTTTATTCACGCCCTGGTTCCCTTCTCTTCTTTCTGCTCCACCCTTTCTTCACGCCCTGGTACACTGCTCTTCTTTCTGCTCCACCCTTTCTTCACGCCCTGGTGCCCTTCTCTTCTTTCTGCTCCACCCTTTCTTCACGCCCTGATGCCCTGCTCTTCTTTCTGCTACACCCTTTCTTCATGCCCTGGTGCCCTTCTCTTCTTTCTACTCCACCCTTTATTCACACCCTGGTTCCCTTCTCTTCTTTGTGCTCGACCCTTTCTTCACACCCTGGTTCCCCTCTCTTCTTTCTGCTCAACACTTTATTCACGCCCTGGTTCCCTTCTCTTCTTTCTGCTCGACCCTTTATTCACGCCCTGGTTCCCTTTTCTTCTTTCTGCTCTACCCTTTATTCACGCCCTGGTTCCCTTTTCTTCTTTCTGCTCGACCCTTTATTCACGCTCTGGTGCCCTTCTCTTCTTTCTGCTCGACCCTTTATTCACGCCCTGGTTCCCTTCTCTTCTTTCTGCTCGACCCTTTATTCACGCCCTGGTTCCCTTCTCTTCTTTCTGCTCGACCCTTTATTCACGCCCTGGTTCCCTTCTCTTCTTTCTGCTCTACCCTTTATTCACGCCCTGGTTCCCTTCTCTTCTTTCTGCTCTACCCTTTATTCACGCCCTGGTTCCCTTCTCTTCTTTCTGCTCTACCCTTTATTCACGCCCTGGTTCCCTTCTCTTCTTTCTGCTCTACCCTTTATTCACGCCCTGGTTCCCTTCTCTTCTTTCTGCTCTACCATTTATTCACGCCCTGGTTCCCTTCTCTTCTTTCTGCTCGACCCTTTATTCACACCCTGGTTCCCTTCTCTTCTTTCTGCTCCACCCTTTATTCACGTCCTGGTTCCCTTCTCTTCTTTCTGCTCTACCCTTTATTCACGCCCTGGTTCCCTTCTCTTCTTTCTGCTCTACCCTTTATTCACGCCCTGGTTCCCTTCTCTTCTTTCTGCTCAACCCTTTATTCACACCCTGGTTCCCTTCTCTTCTTTCTGCTCCACCCTTTATTCACGTCCTGGTTCCCTTCTCTTCTTTCTGCTCAACCCTTTATTCACGTCCTTGTTCCCTTCTCTTCTTTCTGCTCGACCCTTTATTCACGTCCTGGTTCCCTTCTCTTCTTTCTGCTCGACCCTTTATTCACGCCCTGATTCCCTTCTCTTCTTTCTGCTCTACCCTTTATTCACGCCCTGGTTCCCTTCTCTTCTTTCTGCTCTACCCTTTATTCACACCCTGGTTCCCTTCTCTTCTTTCTGCTCGACCCTTTATTCACACCCTGGTTCCCTTCTCTTCTTCATTAAATGGGTACAGACACTTCTGGTACAATAACTCTGTTGTACAGTGTTGTCATGGGAACGCCACAGCAATCACATGCTGGTTATGAGGTTGATTCGCCAATCAGCTGTCAATCATTAGAGTACTTGTACTACCAGCTGTTGGGCTCAAGCCCCCCAGTAATCAGCTAATCAACCAATCAGTTGTCAGCCACACGATACCACAACAATGCTCTACTAAGGTTTTACCGACACAGCTTTAATCCTGTGGCTACATAGTCCTCATTATCCCCAGTGGCTGATCCATCTGATCCAATTAAAACCTGTTTGTGTATCAGTATCATTCAAATGATTCATATCACCCGTATCACTGCTCTGAATCACACACTGTACTGTATCATATGATGTGGAGCCAGTGGCACGCTAAATGCTAGCGCCCTGTGGCTAATACCATCAAATGCCAATTTCTCTTCCCCCACCAGGAGCCAGCCTGTCTGACATTCAATGGAAAGAGAGAAGAAAGGAAGAGAGGTTAGAGGTTTCACACCAGGAGAATAATATATTTGACAGAAGAAATAAGGGAAATAGAGGAAGGCACCTATAATGATTCATAATGATATATTTCTAAGCAGCTATGGTGAGGTAGATCCCCATGTTCAGGTAGTATACGGGTTAGCCTGAGGCGAACAAGGGAAGAGCAGGGGGGCGGCAGGGTAGCCTAGTGGTTAGAGCGGTGGACTAGCAACCGGAAGGTTGCAAGTTCAAACCCCTGAGCTGACAAGGTACAAATCTGTCGTTCTGCCCCCGAACAGGCAGTTAACCCACTGGTCCTAGGCCATCATTGAAAATAAGAATTCGTTCTTAACTGATTTGCCTAGTTAAATAAAGGTAACATTTAAAAAAAATGTTTTAAAAAAAAAGAGAGGGGAAATAGAACAGAGGAAAAGTTCAAATAGGTAAGAGGCAAGAGAGACTGGGAGAGTGTGAGAGAGGAGAGAGACTGGGAGAGTGTGAGAGAGGAGAGAGAGTGGGAGAGTGGGAGAGTGTGAGAAAGAGAGGGGGAGAGTGTGAGAGACTGGGAGATTGTGAGAGAGGAGAGAGACTGGGAGAGTGTGAGAGTGTGAGAGAGGAGAGAGACTGGGAGAGTGTGAGAGAGGGGGAGAGAGGGGGAGAGTGTGAGAGAGGAGAGAGACTGTGAGAGTGGGAGAGTGTGAGAGAGGAGAGAGACTGGGAGAGTGGGAGAGTGTGAGAAAGAGAGGAGAGAGAGGGGGAGAGTGTGAGAGAGGAGAGAGACTGGGAGAGTGTGAGAGAGGAGAGAGACTGGGAGAGTGTGAGAGAGGAGAGAGACTGGGAGAGTGTGAGAGAGACTGGGAGAGTGTGAGAGAGACTGGGAGAGTGTGTGAGAGAGGAGAGAGAGGGGGAGAGTGTGAGAGAGGAGAGAGACTGGGAGAGTGTGAGAGTGTGAGAGAGACTGGGAGAGTGTGAGAGAGGAGAGAGACTGGGAGAGTGTGAGAGAGGAGAGAGACTGGGAGAGTGTGAGAGAGGAGAGAGACTGGGAGAGTGGGAGAGTGTGATGAGAGAGGAGAGAGAGGGGGAGAGTGTGAGAGAGGAGAGAGAGAGAGTGTGAGAGAGGAGAGAGACTGGGAGAGTGTGAGAGGAGAGAGACTGGGAGAGTGTGAGAGAGGAGAGAGACTGGGAGAGTGTGAGAGAGGAGAGAGACTGGGAGAGTGGGAGAGTGTGATGAGAGAGGAGAGAGAGGGGGAGAGTGTGAGAGAGGAGAGAGAGAGAGTGTGAGAGAGGAGAGAGACTGGGAGAGTGTGAGAGGAGAGAGACTGGGAGAGTGTGAGAGAGGAGAGAGACTGGGAGAGTGTGAGAGAGGAGAGAGACTGGGAGAGTGTGAGAGAGGAGAGAGACTGGGAGAGTGTGAGAGAGGAGAGAGACTGGGAGAGTGTGAGAGTGTGAGAGAGGAGAGAGAGGGGGAGAGTGTGAGAGAGGAGAGAGACTGGGAGAGTGTGAGAGTGTGAGAGAGGAGAGAGAGGGGGAGAGTGTGAGAAAGAGAGGAGAGAGACTGGGAGAGTGTGAGAAAGAGAGGAGAGAGACTGGGAGAGTGTGAGAGAGGAGAGAGACTGGGAGAGTGTGAGAGAGGAGAGAGACTGGGAGAGTGTGAGAGAGGAGAGAGAGGGGGAGAGTGTGAGAAAGAGAGGAGAGAGAGGGGGAGAGTAGAATGAGAAAATGAGTGAGAACCTCGTCTCTCTCCTCTCCGGCCTCTCAGGATTCATATCATCCATCCTCACAGAGGGAGAAACTCCCCCAAACAATCAAAACCCTACCAGCTCTCTCTATTGAACTGCTCTCCTTCTCTTTCTTTCCCCCTCCTGGATCGAGCCTCCAGCTATATCTATTGAACTGCTCTCCTTCTCTTTCTTTCCGCCTCCTGGATCGAGCCTCCAGCTATATCTATTGAACTGCTCTCCTTCTCTTTCTTTCCCCCTCCTGGATCGAGCCTCCAGCTATATCTATTGAACTGCTCTCCTTCTCTTTCTTTCCCCCTCCTGGATCGACCCTCCAGCTATATCTATTGCTCCTTCTCTCCTTCTCTTTCTTTCCCCCTCCTGGATCGACCCTCCAGCTATATCTATTGAACTGCTCTCCTTCTCTTTCTTTCCCCCTCCTGGATCGACCCTCCAGCTATATCTATTGAACTGCTCTCCTTCTCTTTCTTTCCCCCTCCTGGATCGAGCCTCCAGCTATATCTATTGCTCCTTCTCTCCTTCTCTTTCTTTCCGCCTCCTGGATCGAGCCTCCAGCTATATCTATTGCTCCTTCTCTCCTTCTCTTTCTTTCCCCCTCCTGGATCGAGCCTCCAGCTATATCTATTGCTCCTTCTCTCCTTCTCTTTCTTTCCGCCTCCTGGATCGAGCCTCCAGCTATATCTATTGCTCCTTCTCTCCTTCTCTTTCTTTCCCCCTCCTGGATCGAGCCTCCAGCTATATCTATTGCTCCTTCTCTCCTTCTCTTTCTTTCCCCCTCCTGGATCGAGCATCCAGCTATATCTATTGCTCCTTCTCTCCTTCTCTTTCTTTCCCCCTCCTGGATCGAGCCTCCAGCTATATCTATTGCTCCTTCTCTCCTTCTCTTTCTTTCCGCCTCCTGGATCGAGCATCCAGCTCTCTCTATTGAACTGCTCTCCTTCTCTTTCTTTCCCCCTCCTGGATCGAGCATCCAGCTGCTCTCCTTCTCTTTCTTTCCCCCTCCTGGATATCTATATCTATTGCTCCTTCTCTCCTTCTCTTTCTTTCCGCCTCCTGGATCGAGCATCCAGCTATATCTATTGCTCCTTCTCTCCTTCTCTTTCTTTCCCCCTCCTGGATCGAGCCTCCAGCTATATCTATTGCTCCTTCTCTCCTTCTCTTTCTTTCCGCCTCCTGGATCGAGCCTCCAGCTCTCTCTATTGAACTGCTCTCCTTCTCTTCCTTTCCCCCTCCTGGATCGAGCCTCCAGCTCTCTCTATTGAACTGCTCTCCTTCTCTTTCTTTCCCCCTCTGCGGGATCGAGCCTCCAGCTCTCTCTATTGAACTGCTCTCCTTCTCTTTCTTTCCCCCTCTGCGGGATCGAGCCTCCAGCTCTCTCTATTGGTCTTCTCCCCTCCCTCTGTCTCCCTCTCTCTTTTTCCCACTCAGTGGATGGATAGAGGGCTAAACACAATATGTTCTGGTGTGACATCACAACAGCTCTATTGTAATACCAACCAGTCTATTGGGCAACCGTGCCCAGTGTAGTGCCAGCCCTGCACATACACACACAACCACACACACCGACAAAGATACACACACAACTCGGTGCCGCTGCAGGCCTGCTGCCACATAATTGCTTTAGGGGGTTTCCATGGCCCCATCTACCCAATCCATCCACCCACAGCTCTGCCCAGTGCCCATACAACCTCTATCCCTACTACTCGTTTCAATCTCTCCCGCTTTCTTTAACCCGCTACTCAGACCTGTAAGTGCTGGTTAAACGTGCTGTCAAACGTCTATCTTTAGTTAATCACTATAAAGGGACAAGAACAACACATTTGTTGTTGGTCTTTACACCACTTCAATACCAAGTTGCCTTTTGACCTGGGGCTTGTCCTCATTGTGCATGTTTAAAAGAAAAAATTGACATTTTATTTAGCTGTTATTTTACCAGGTAAGTTGACTGAGAACACGTTCTCATTTACAGCAACGACCTGGGGAATAGTTACAGGGGAGAGGAGGATGAATGAGACAATTGTAAACTGGGGATTATTAGGTGACTGTGATGGTTTGAGGGCCAGATTGGGAATTTTAGCCAAGACACCAGGGTTAACACCCCTACTCTTACGATAAGTGCCACGGGATATTTAATGACCTCAGAGAGTCAGGACACCCGTTTTAACGTCTCATCCGAAAGACAGCACCCTACACAGGGCAGTGGGATACTTTTTAGACCAGAAGAAAGAGTGCCTCCTACTGGCCCTCCAACACCACTTCCAGCAGCATCTGGTCTCCCATTCAGGAACTGACCAGGACCAACCCTGCTTAGCTTCAGAAGCAACCCAGCAGTGGTATGCAGGGTGGTATGCTGCTGGCCTAAATTACATGTATGACATTTAATTTAATAATCAGTGTCAGGTATCTCTCCAGCTGTCTGATTATACAAACACCCCCATTCCTACTGTGACATCACCGTACTAAGCATCAAGCGTTTAATCTCCACCCAAAAAAAGCCCTGTCACATTAAACCCCATAGAACTGTCATAATAACTATCTATGTAACGCCCCTTCAGAACGCTTTACTTCAACACAATGAAATAGAGCTCAATTCAAAATTCTTCCTACTTAGCGGATAGGCACTAGCGTCAGCGGCCTTTGAAAAACGCAAATGACAAGATGGCACAGGATGACAGGCTGAGTAAAAGGGAGGTGCGGGATAGAGAGGGAAAGAGGGTGATACAGAGAGATGGGGAGATGGAGAGAATTGAAAGATGGCGAGAGAGGGGAGGAGAGGGATTATAGATTCACAATGATTTTTATCTCAGAGTAGTCACGTTTCCTATCTCTCTAGCAGCAGACAGACACTCCTATCCAAACTACATCAAACTATGCACTCTATATATTTCACAACTCTGCAAGAATAACAACACACAAACAAACAAGACACACAAAGCAGTACACTGTATGTACACTCTCGAGAACTGTGCCCACGCGCGCTTACGCACACAAACACTTTGACAATTCCACTGAGATGAGAGTGTGTGCACAGTGGATAGTGGATTGTATTTTAAAGACAATGGCACTGCATCTCTCTCACCCTCTCCTCTTTTCTATCTATCTCTCTCTCTCTCTCTCTCGCTCTCTCAATTCAATTCAAGGGACTTTATTGGCATGGGAAACATATGTTTGCATTGTCAAAGCAAGTGAAATGGTTAAACAAAAGTGAAATAAACAATAAAAAGTGAACTCTCTTTCTCTCTCTCTCTTTCTCCCCCTCTCTCTCTCTGCCATGGCTCTTTAAGTATTTAAAGCCGCCAGCCTATTCACTTCTCTCCTTCTCTGCTCATCCTCTTCTCCTCAGTCTGTTTCCAGTGGGGCTAATGTGTCCCTAGTCGACTCACCCGCTTCCTCTCCTCCTCTCCTTCTCTCATTTCCTTTCCTCTCCATCATCATATTTCTCATTTCTACCCGTCTTCATATTCACATTGTTGTCTTCCTCTTTTCTGCTCTCTTCTCACTTTTGTCTCCTCTCTTTTTCCTTCATCTAGTCATTATTTCCTATCTTTTCAAATCTGATCCACTTCTCAGCTCTCTCCTGTCCTTTCCTCTTTCCTTTCCTTTCTCCTCTCTCCTGTATTTCCCTCTTTCCTTTCCTTTCCTTTCTCCTCTCTCCTATCCTTTCCTCTCTCCTGTCCTTTCCTCTCCCCTGTCCTTTCCTCTTTCCTCACCCTCGTGTCCTTTCCGATTTCCCCGTTCCTTTCCTCTTTCCTCTCTCCTGTCCTTTTCTCTTTCCTCTCATTACCTTTCCTTTCCTCTCATTTCCTTTAATTTCTTTTGCCCGCCACCCTTAGACACACAGTGAAGAGAAGAGAGGGCTGCTCCTTGATCGGTGCATTGTTCCAGTGTTGCCAGAGAACCTCTCTTACACAAGTACTCTTCTCTGAAGAGGGGAGAGAAGTGGAGATTGGTCGCAGGGGAGCTAGATTGGTCGCAGGGGAGCTAGATTGGTCGTAGAGGAGCTAGATTGGGTCGCAGGGAGGCTAGATTGGGTCGCAGGGGAGCTAGATTGGTTGCAGGGGAGCTAGATTGGGTCGCAGGGAGGCTAGATTGGGTCGCAGGGGAGCTAGATTGGTCGCAGGGGAGCTAGATTGGGTCGCAGGGGAGCTAGATTGGTCGCAGGGGAGCTAGATTGGGTCGCATGGGAGCTAGATTGGCCGCAGGGGAGCTAGATTGGGTCGCAGGGGAGCTAGATTGGTCGCAGGGGAGCTAGATTGGGTCGCAGGGGAGCTAGATTGGTCGCAGGGGAGCTAGATTGGGTCGCAGGGGAGCTAGATTGGGTCGCAGGGGAGCTAGATTGGTCGCAGGGGAGCTAGATTGGGTCGCAGGGGAGCTAGATTGGTCGCAGGGGAGCTAGATTGGGTCGCAGGGGAGCTAGATTGGTCGCAGGGGAGCTAGATTGGGTCGCAGAGGAGCTAGATTGGTCGCAGGGGAGCTAGATTGGTCGTAGAGGAGCTAGATTGGTCGCAGGGGAGCTAGATTGGGTCGCAGGGGAGCTAGATTGGGTCGTAGGGGAGCTAGATTGGGTCGCAGGGGAGCTAGATTGGGTCGCAGGGGAGCTAGATTGGTCGCAGAGGAGCTAGATTGGTCGTAGAGGAGCTAGATTGGTCGCAGGGGAGCTAGATTGGTCGTAGAGGAGCTAGATTGGTCGCAGGGGAGCTAGATTGGTCGTAGAGGAGCTAGATTGGTCGCAGGGGAGCTAGATTGGGTCGCAGGGGAGCTAGATTGGTCGCAGGGGAGCTAGATTGGGTCGCAGGGGAGCTAGATTGGGTCGCAGGGGAGCTAGATTGGTCGCAGGGGAGCTAGATTGGGTCGCAGAGGAGCTAGATTGGTCGCAGGGGAGCTAGATTGGTCGTAGAGGAGCTAGATTGGTCGCAGGGGAGCTAGATTGGGTCGCAGGGGAGCTAGATTGGGTCGCAGGGGAGCTAGATTGGGTCGCAGGGGAGCTAGATTGGGTCGCAGGGGAGCTAGATTGGTCGCAGAGGAGCTAGATTGGTCGTAGAGGAGCTAGATTGGTCGCAGGGGAGCTAGATTGGGTCGCAGGGGAGCTAGATTGGGTCGCAGGGGAGCTAGATTGGGTCGCAGGGGAGCTAGATTGGGTCGCAGGGGAGCTAGATTGGGTCGCAGGGAGGCTAGATTGGTCGTAAGGAGGCTAGATGGGTCGCAGGGAGGCTAGATGGGTCGCAGGGGGCTATATGGGTCGCAGGGAGGCTAGATGGGTCGCAGGGGGGCTATATGGGTCGCAGGGGAGCTAGATGGGTCGCAGGGAGGCTAGATTGGTCGCAGGGAGGCTAGATGGGTCGCAGGGAGGCTAGATGGGTCGCAGGGGAGCTAGATGGGTCGCAGGGTGGCTAGATGGGTCGCAGGGGAGGCTAGATGGGTCGCAGGGTGGCTAGATGGGTCGCAGGGAGGCTAGATGGGTCGCAGGGAGGCTAGATGGGTCGCAGGGTGGCTAGATGGGTCGCAGGGTGGCTAGATGGGTCGCAGGGAGGCTAGATGGGTCGCAGGGAGGCTAGATGGGTCGCAGGGAGGCTAGATGGGTCGGAGGGAGGCTAAGCTGCCTATTGTCTTTGTTGGCTTGCCTGGCTGGCATTTGGAGAATTCTTGACATGCGTCACTAAATCCCAACAGCACTCAAACCCTTCAGAGACATACTTAGGCAGTAGCACACTGTCTCTAGCCTTTACACTGTCTGTCTGTACTGTTAAGGGACCCAGTGGCTATATGTTATCTCTGTCCCTCAGCTCTAGGGACAGTCTACCTCTGTTGTATTCGGCGCACATGACAAATAAACTTTGACTTGATTCGTGTTACATGCCTGGCTGTATGTCTACTGGGTGTCTGGATTGCATATGAAATGAACATATTCTCTATGTAGTGCATTACTTTTCACCAGATCCCTGGTACACAGGGAAAAGGGGGCTATTTTGGACACACCCCTGATGTACTGAGAATGGCAGGGTGGCTCTGTTGGGGATTCCCCCATGCCTAGTTGTTGACTGGTTTGTTTGACAGAGGGAGAGTATTGGAGAGTGGTTGGACTGACTCCATATATGGATCTCTAGAGAGGCTTACACCACACACAGATCTATTCACGGCTGTAGTTGGACTGTTTGTGGTGTCTCCTATCTGTCTCTGCACCACACTCAGCTGAAGCTCAGTGGGTAGTTCGTTCCCCCCTCCTCCCTACCTCCTCCTGCTCCTCTACCCTACCTCCTCCTGCTCCTCCTCCCACCCCTGTTCCTCCTCTCCCTCCTCTTCCTTAAACTATATTCTGTCACCATTAGGACACGTTTCACCGCAGTCGTCCTGGTTCCAGACTAGATGAGCAGACCCAGCTCTCTGGGTGTTGTTGTTAGATAAAATATGTTTTAGTTGTATTGAATCATTCATGTACTGCTCTGTAGATTGGGTCTGGGTTGTGTGTAGTGTGAGATGAGGGAGCAGAGATGACAGGGTTTACTGTCCACAGATGATCACTGTGTTGGAGAAAAACATGTGGCAAGTGTCAAGTGTCTTTGTGTGGACACATACTTCAAAACTCTCTTGTAATGCTAGTGATACAGGGCGTGTGTGTGTGTGTGTGTGTGTGTGGAGGGGGGTATAGTGTACGTAAAGTGTCAACTTCCCTGAAGTGAGTACACATACTTTAGTACACAGCTACTAAATATCCACAGAGTACAGATACAACCTCTTACGTGTATTGCAAGCTGTACAGTGTGTTCGTGTGTACGGACTTCAGTGTATGAACAGTAGCTCCCCTGTTATTGGAGGGCTACTGTAATAATAATAATAATAATAATATAATAATAATAATATAATAATATAATAATATAATATAATAATAATAATATATGCTATTTAGCAGACGCTTTTATCCAAAGCGACTTACAGTCATGTGTGCATACATTCTACGTATGGGTGGTCCCGGGAATCGAACCCACTATCATGGCGTTACAAGCGCCATGCTCTACCAACTGAGCTACAGAAGGACCACACTGTCCTGTAGGTTTTCGCTCCAACCCTAATCCTGCCACACCTGATTCTAATAAATAGCTGGCGGATAAGCAGAATCAGGTTGGTTACAACTGGGGTTGGAGTGAAAACCTACAGGAAGGTAGCTCTCCAGGAACAGGGTTGGAGTGAAAACCTACAGGAAGGTAGCTCTCCAGGAACAGGGTTGGCGTGAAAACCTACAGGAAGGTAGCTCTCCAGGAACAGGCTTGGAGTGAAAACCTACAGGAAGGTAGCTCTCCAGGAACAGGGTTGGAGTGAAAACCTACAGGAAGGTAGCTCTCCAGGAACAGGGTTGGCGTGAAAACCTACAGGAAGGTAGCTCTCCAGGAACAGGCTTGGAGTGAAAACCTACAGGAAGGTAGCTCTCCAGGAACAGGGTTGGAGTGAAAACCTACAGGAAGGTAGCTCTCCAGGGACAGGGTTGGCGTGAAAACCTACAGGAAGGTAGCTCTCCAGGAACAGGCTTGGAGTGAAAACCTACAGGAAGGTATCTCTCCAGGAACAGGGTTGGAGTGAAAACCTACAGGAAGGTAGCTCTCCAGGAACAGGGTTGGAGTGAAAACCTACAGGAAGGTATCTCTCCAGGAACAGGGTTGGAGTGAAAACCTACAGGAAGGTAGCTCTCCGGGAACAGGGTTGGAGTGAAAACCTACAGGAAGGTAGCTCACCAGGAACAGGGTTGGAGTGAAAACCTACAGGAAGGTAGCTCTCCGGGAACAGGGTTGGAGTGAAAACCTACAGGAAGGTAGCTCACCAGGAACAGGGTTGGAGTGAAAACCTACAGGAAGGTAGCTCTCCAGGAACAGGGTTGGAGTGAAAACCTACAGGAAGGTAGCACTCCAGGAACAGGGTTGGAGTGAAAACCTACAGGAAGGTAGCTCTCCGAGGAACAGGGTTGGAGTGAAAACCTACAGGAAGGTAGCACTCCGGGAACATGGTTGGACAGCCCTGGTATAAGATGTGTGTGTAGAGTCCGGTATAATGTGTGTGTGTTTCATCAGTACCCCGCTGGCAGGATATGAGGTAACTGCAAGCTGATGGCTACATGCATCACAGCTGAATAGGAGCCAGGGAACACAGGCCACCGCTGGGCGCTGGAGACTCAGCTCCAGACACACATTCAGACAGCCACTAGCTGGACCACCACCGATATAATACATGATCATACCAGAACACTCAGGTAGGGAGACAGGAGCACAAACTGGAATATTCAAAAGTTATTTTATGATTTTGAGGACGAACTGCCTGTACCCAAAGGACCCTGGGTGAAGACAGTCTAGCAAAGACTTGTCTCAGAGCAGTGACTCTGTCACCTGAGGCTTATGCGTTTGTGTCTGGGAAGATAGAGAGGGATGGTGAGAGAGTTTAAGAGAGAAAGAGGAAGGGAGAGACTTTTTTATTCAACCTTTGTTTATCCAGGTTAGTTTCAGTGAGATAAAATCTATATTTCAAGAGAGATGTGATCCAACCAAGACAACAGCAAGAGGGGAACAAAGTTTGAGACTGCAACAACTCACAGACATGGACACATCATTAAAAAATATATGTTTTGACACGTACATTTCAATTACAGAAACATTCAAGCATCATAAAGTCCGAAAGACAATCACATACCTCAGTAAAATGTGACTCGACCAAACTTTTAAACTGATCCTGTCTCAGCCTCCAGTATTTATGCTGCAGTAGTTTATGTGTCGGGGGGGCTAGGGTCATTTTGTTATATCTGGAGTACTTCTCCTGTCCTATTCGGTGTCCTGTGTGAATTTAAGTGTGCTCTCTCTAATTCTCTCTTTCTCTCTTTCTTTCTCTCTCTCGGAGGACCTGAGCCGTAGGACCATGCCCCAGGACTACCTGACATGATGACTCCTTGCTGTCCCCAGTCCACCTAGCCGTGCTGCTGCTCCAGTTTCAACTGTTCTGCCTTATTATTATTGGACCATGCTGGTCATTTATGAACATTTGAACATCTTGGCCATGTTCTGTTATAATCTTCACCCGGCACAGCCAGAAGAGGACTGGCCACCCCACATAGCCTAATTCCTCTATAGGTTTCTTCCTAGGTTTTGGCCTTTCTAGGGAGTTTTTCCTAGCCACCGTGCTTCTACACCTGCATTGCTTGCTGTTTGGGGTTTTAGGCTGGGTTTCTGTACAGCACTTTGAGATATATAAATACATTTGATTTGATGACCCTGGGGTTTCAAGCTGGTCTGGAGTGGATTCCAAGACCACAGAGCTGAGTAGCTAGAACACTTTTTGCCGTGGTCCCTTATGATTTTAGGAACTGTTAAAAGTTTGTAGGAGTTAGACCTATCCTGGTATTTATTTTCGGACCTTATTAAAGGAGAACAGAGAGAAAGTGTCAGTATTCCCCAAATGGCCTTACAGATCATAGTATACTAATGTTTAAGCCGACGCAGAGTCAACGAAGACCAGCCGACAGCACTATAGAGATCACAGTGGTATGTCAGACGCTTTTGATCGGTAATAAACCTAAGAGCTGCATGACACACGGAATCAAGTGCCCTTCGGGGTTGTGCTTGAGGTCTGCATATAAATGACATCACTGTAGTTCAAGACAGACAGGAATGTACACCGTACCAGCTCTTTTCTGGCCTCCAGAGAAAAGCAAGAACCTCTTCTCAGCTTGATCTTCTTTACCAGGTTCTCAACATGATTAGTGAAGATCACCTTCTCATCCACCCAAACCTCCTGATATGTGTACATCTGGACTTACTCTGTGGAATTTCCTTCAAGGTTGTAATGACATGGCTTTCAGAGTGTTTAATATTGGAAAATACCATTCATTTTGTTTGAGACGAATTCAGAACAAGAATAGAGAACAGTGTTATCCACGTAAAAAACAGCACACCAGCTGTCTCAATATGTCTCCTAATGTTGTTGATATAGATAATAAGAAACAGTGGACCTAAAATGGATCCTTGAGGCACACCTGCCTTACCTATCTGCCTTAACACACTGGGTTCTATTTGACAGTTAACATACCACTCTAGAGCATGACCAGTAATCCCAATACACTTCAGTCTCTGCACCAATACAGTATGGTCCACAGTGTCAAATACCTTTGACAAATCTATGAACACATATATACAATGCAACCTCTTATCCAGAGCACAGTGAACATCATCCAAAACCTTCAATGTTGCTGTGTCTTGACCCGAAACCTGATTGCAGACCACTCCAAATATTGTTTTCCTGGAGGTATGCCTTTAGCTGCTTATGCACTAGGGATTTAGATATGGGCCTAATAGTTATTCAGTAGAGTGGGATCACCTCCTTTCATAAGAGGTAGAGCAAATGCTGATTTTGTCACGATCGTCATAATGATTGGACCAAGGCGAAGCGTGCGTAGAGTTCCACATATTTTAATTAACCGAAACTCGCCAAACAAAACAAACAAGCACAAATGAAACGTGAAGCTACTGATGTGCACACAGGCAACTAACTGTAGACAAGATCCCACCAAGAACACATGAGGAAATGGATGCCTAAATATGATCACCAATCAGAGACAACGATAAACAGCTGTCTCTGATTGGGGACCATACCAGGCCAACATAAACCATTAGTCACCTAGATGACCTACCCTAGTCACTATCATGCCCCAACCAACAGAGAATAAACAGCTCTCTATGGTCAGGGCGTGACAGATTTCCACAACCTGGGAAGTTCATTATATTCTATGGTGAGGTTAAATAGGCAGGGGTCTAGATCATCAGGGCACAGGGATTTTTTTTTTTTTTTACATCAATTGCTTTCAGGGCTCTACGCACCACTGAGGCAGAGAAGGGTGAGAAAGATAACCTGGAAAAGAAGTGGATGGGTGGATCAGATAATTTCACAGTGGGGCTCATTCTGACCTTTTAACCTGCCTGCGTCAAGAAAATGCAGATTTAAGAGTTCAGAATAGAGGTTTTCTCAGTTATCACCCTGAAGAAGGCACAGTGATGCAGAAACATTTGGTGATTTTACCCAATAAATTACTGGGAGTTTATATATGGAGTGTAAGACTCTCTTTATTTTTATAGCTTATAGTTTATTCACCATTAGTCAGCACCTCTAAAAAAATATATTTTTCCTCTGGGTGTGCGCCAGCTCATGTTTTTTACATCACCCGGGAGTCAACCAGCAGTTGTTTAGGAAGCGGTTCATCTTTTTTGCACTCTAAACCTTTCACAATTCGGAAGTGTTATTCAGATTATCAGCAGTAGATTTGAAGTAGCGGTCTGCTTTCAGGTCTCGGGTCGCAGCCACACCCTGATTCCGAAGGCGTTTCAAAGCCATCCAATCATCACCCAAAAAAGACCTTCTTGCTTTAGCCCACACATCATTCTGTTTCTGTCACGTTCTGACCTTTATTTCCTTTGTTTTGTCGTTATTTAGTATGGTCAGGGCGTGAGTTGGGGTGGGCAGTCTATGTTTGTTTTTCTATGATTTTGGGATTTCTATGTTTCGGCCTAGTATGGTTCTCAATCAGAGGCAGGGGTCATTAGTTGTCTCTGATTGAGAATCATACTTAGGTAGCCTGGGTTTCACTGTGTGTTTGTGGGTGATTGTCTATGGTAGTTGCTTGTGTCAGCGCAAGTCTCATTTATAGCTTCACGGTCGTTATTTGTTTATTGTTTTTGTATAGTTTGTATTCAGTGTTCAGTGCTTTCTTTTATTAAATATTCATCATGAACACATACCATGCCGCATTTTGGTCCTCCGATCCTTCTAGGACGACCGTGACAGTTTCCTTATGATTTCAGCTTGTTCCTCTGAGAACCATGGGTTGTCTCTGACCTTAATTCTGTACTGGTTGAAAGGGGCATGCTTGTTGCATACCTCCTGGGATGCTTTGTGGAAGTAAGAAAAGGCAAATTCAACATCAGGAAGATCAACTCTATTCCATGCAATGTTAAAAACATCATGTAAAAAATATCAAACTGCTTCCAGTTTCTTTTCATGATGATGCGTGGAGGTGAATTGGGAATCGTATCATCTCTTACACAGGCAACAGCCCAGAGATCACTTGTATCATTTTCAAAAACACCAGAAGCGTTAAAACGATGAGGAGTGTTGGTTGAAATAAGATCAATCTAGAAGGATTTTAGAGGACACTTTGCATTCAACCTTGGTACACTGTTGATAATCTGAGTAAGATTATAGGTGTTACATAGATTCTTGAGTTGGTCAGAGTTGGATGTCAACAAGTCTAGGTTCAGGTCACCCATAAACACAAATTCAGATTTGACATTATGTGATAATATAAAAAAAAAACACAATGGAGAGAGAGCCAGTAATAGCAGATTGTGGTCTATAACAACAGGAGACAACCAGATTCAAGGATGCACAGAAATGTATATTCAGAGACAGATATTCAAATAGCTTATGCTTGGTAACAGAAGTCGACCCGAGAACTTGTATAGCAACACCACCACCATTGTTTTCCGAGTAAGGTTTCAGAAAGCATAAATACATCTGTGTCTGTGTTTTTTATCAAAATATGTCAGTTTCAGAAGAAGACTTCTTCAATGTATGTGCAGAAACTTCAGACCATTTTGACTTTTTAATTCGGATGGGGTAGAAATGTCAGGACCCGGTTAGATTGCACATTTCCTGATAAGTAAAAACCGCAAGAATAATCGCAAGATTTTACAGAGATCCGATTTTACAGCATTTGGATTCACAGACAGTACTAGAACCATAGTCCAAAGGATCCAGTCTTTAAAACAACGCATTTCAAAAGGTGCGTACAATTCATAGACCTGGTTAAGTACCGAAGGAACAATCCTGACATGTGTCACGCCTGCTTCTGCTCCCCCTCTCTGGCACTTGAGATTGCCAGTCTGCCCTTCATTCCACACGCCCGTCACCATCATTACGCGCAGCTGCCCAATATTGGACTCACCTGGACTCCATTACTTTGTTGATTGCCCTTCTATATCTGTCTGTTCCTCAGTTGGTTCCCTGTGTCAGCATTATTGTCGTTATGTCGTTTTGTTCCCCCTGTCCAGAAGCTGTTCTTGTTTTGGTTTGATGTCCGTTTTCTAGTAAAATGTTCACTCCCTGTACTTGCTTCTCGTCTCCAGCGTCGAGCCTTACAACATGTAAATGCAATCGTGCGGTTTCTCCCATGTCAGATGGAAAAAAAGCATAGTATTCTCCAGCTCTATAGAGGGGCAAAGGTATGGTTTCTCCCATGTCAGATGAAAAAAAGCATAGTATTCTCCAGCTCTATAGAGGGGCAAAGGTATGGTTTCTCCCATGTCAGATGGAAAAAAGCATAGTATTCTCCAGCTCTATAGAGGGGCAAAGGTATGGTTTCTCTCAAGATGCAGCATGGGAAAAACACTCAAAGTTCTCCACATTTAAGAGACATCAGACCCTAAATGCATCCTCCACATTGTGAGATTCAAGGTTAGACAATAGCAACAGCAAAATGTTTGTTTGTAGCCAATCAATAAACGTGAGGAAAAAACTATAATACGTTTTCTAAGACTACGATATAAAATAATATGCCTATGAGGTTGCACACTAATCATAAATAGGCGTAAGTACAATAAAATATCAATAAAGGCCAAGTAATGTAAATCTGGCACCGGCAGATCTGTTTGCTTTCACCGATAGGCCAAAAATATGGACAATCTTTGAGAGAGAGAGCTTCGTCTGCTGAATTATATGATTATTATACATTCTCTGTAGGGAGCTTTTCAATATCAATCCTTGTTTGGGGTTATTCATCTCGGAGTGACAGCAGGCTACAATGCGCTGCCTGACACAGGCGCTCCTGTATTATAGTGTTGTTTGACTCTAGCAAAGGGTTGTAATTTACCCAGGCCTTATCAAAGGGTGTATCTGTGGATTTATAGTAGTAGTAGGGCCCTTTCCTTTCCCGATATCTCTAGCCACGGCAACACCGCACACACAACCATGCATGAGCAAACACTCACACACACACACATACATTGAAAGATACGCACACACACACACACACACACACAGACAGATATACAAATACAGACACACACACACACACACACACACACACACACACACACACACACACACACACACACACACACACACACACACACACACACACACACACACACACACACACACACATACATACATACACACACTCTATAGGCATATACTCCCATCTAGCTTTTATCACATTTCTGTATTTGGGTTTTCATTGCCCAGGGGTTGTGTATATTTTATTTTTATTGGTATATTTATATGTGACTCCCGACACGTTGTAGAATACATTATAAAAGGAAAATACTTGTAGTCTTTACACAGTAGCACATCTATAAGTAGCAGTCTCCATAAGGGACTACTTTACACAGTAGCACATCCATAAGTAGCAGTCTCCATAAGGGACTACTTTACACAGTAGCACATCCATAAGTAGCAGTCTCCATAAGGGACTACTTTACACAGTAGCACATCCATAAGTAGCAGTCTCCATAAGGGACTACTTTACACAGTAGCACATCCATAAGTAGCAGTCTCCATAAGGGACTACTTTACACAGTAGGCAGTCTCCACTACTTTACACAGTAGCACATCCATAAGTAGCAGTCTCCATAAACTACTTATAAAAGGAATCCATATAGCAGTCTCCATAAGGGACTACTTTACACAGTAGCACATCCATAAGTAGCAGTCTCCATAAGGGACTACTTTACACAGTAGCACATCCATAAGTAGCAGTCTCCATAAGGGACTACTTTACACAGTAGCACATCCATAAGTAGCAGTCTCCATAAGGGACTACTTTACACAGTAGCACATCCATAAGTAGCAGTCTCCATAAGGGACTACTTTACACAGTAGCACATCCATAAGTAGCAGTCTCCATAACGGACTACTTTACACAGTAGCAGTCTCCATCTACTTTACACAGTAGCACATCCATAAGTAGCAGTCTCCATAAGGGACTACTTTACACAGTAGCACATCCATAAGTAGCAGTCTCCATAAGGGACTACTTTACACAGTAGCACATCCATAAGTAGCAGTCTCCATAAGGGACTACTTTACACAGTAGCACATCCATAAGTAGCAGTCTCCATAAGGGACTACTTTACACAGTAGCACATCCATAAGTAGCAGTCTCCATAACGGACTACTTTACACAGTAGCACATCCATAAGTAGCAGTCTCCATAAGGGACTACTTTATATACATGTGTGCCAATGTGTTTGGATGATAAACTAAAGCTGTGTAATGCTATTCTACATCTACAGTATGTGAATGTGTGGGTTTCAATATACGGAACCATGGATGCGTTCCAAATGGCACACTGTTTACTATAGTGCAGTAGTTTAAATTGGCCCTGGTCAAAAGCAATGCATTATATAGGGAATAGGGTGCTATTTGGGATGTAACCATTGTCTTCACGTGTTACTGCAGTATGTTGGCTTCACACTGTTTCCTAAGGATTATAGTGGAAGCTGGCATTTTACAGGCACACTTTCATCTCTACTCTCTCCCTCTTTCCTTCCTTCCCTTTCCCCTCTAGCCATTCTCTGTGATCCCTAGTCAATCTTCCCTTCCCCCTTTCCCTCCCTCTATACCCCTCTTTCTTTTCCTCTCCTTCCTCTCTCCATCTATAAAATATTTTGTGGTAGCCTTCAGCCTCTCTCTGTGTTTCTCCCAGGCTGTCTCGCTCTCTCTCTTTGTCGCTCTCTCTCTCTCTGTGTATCTCACTCTCCTTTAACTCTCTCTCTCTCTCTCTCTTTGCCTCTCTCTTTCATTCTCTCTCTCTCTCTTTCATTCTCTCTCTCTTTCATTCTCTCTCTCTCTCTCTTTGCCTCTCTTTCATTCACTCTTTCTCTCTTTGCCTCTCTTTCATTCTCTCTCTCTCTGTGTATCTCACTCTCCTTTATCTCTCTCTCTCCCTCTCTCTGTGTATCTCATTCTCCTTTATCTCTCTCTCCCTCTCTCTGTGTATCTCACTCTCCTTTATCTCTCTCTCTCCCTCTCTCTGTGTATCTCACTCTGCTTTATCTCTCTCTCCCTCTCTCTGTATATATCTCTCTCCCTCTCTCTGTGTATATCTCTCTCTCCCTCTCTCCGTGTATCTCTCTCTCTCCCTCTCTCTGTGTATATCTCTCTCTCTCTCTCCCTCTCTCTGTGTATCTCTCTCTCTCCCTCTCTCTGTGTATCTCTCTCTCTCTCTCCCTCTCTCTGTGTATCTCACTCCCATCTCTCTCTCTATATATATATTTGTATCTCTCTCTGTCTCTCTCTCTCCCACTCTCTGTGTATCCCACTCTCATCTCTCTCTCTATATATATATTTGTATCTCTCTCTTTCTCTCTCCCTCTCTCTGTGTATCTCACTCATCTCTCTCTATATTTGTATCTCTATATCTTTCTTTCTCTCTCTCTCTCTCTCTCTCTCTCTCTCCCTCTCTCTGTGTATCTCACTCTCATCTCTCTCTATATATATATATATTTATCTCTCTCTATCTCTCTCTCTCTCTCTCTCACTCTCACTTTCTCCCTCTCTCTCAGGGCTGAGAAGGGTTTGGTCACCTGTTCCTTAAGATCTGTGCAGATTAAATCCTATGCTAATCTTTGCCCTCCTTCCCTCTTTTTTCCCCTCCTTCCCCATCCTCTTTGCCTCTTCTCCATCCCATTCCACTCCAAGAAAAGATTAGAATCGATGGGCTCAGGAAAATGATGGGGTTGTGTGGGGACAAAGGGTGGAGCATAGAGATCGTATTAAATTACTAGAGGGTTTATGTCATACCCTCAGTTCCTGAATGGGGCGAAAATGGCAGCCATATTGGTCAGGGAGAAATCTAAAACAGTCTAATTGGAATGAATGGCAAATAAATGGCAAAAAAATGTACCGTTATATATCAGAAATTGTGTAAAATATTTATTCTCAATCTACAATACTGTCAATTATAAATACAGTAACTATGGAGTTTATACACATTTTCTGTATAAATAGCCTCTAAAATATATGTAAACAGACCATAAATGTCTCCTATTCTGTTTTCTTGGAAAGCTGTGAGTGCTATTCTGCCCTACCAAGCAAAAAGGCAGTAACTGTTGATGTCATTTTTGCTACATGCTTAATCATGTGGACAAGGATCCTGCCTAGATTGTGTTTTGGAGAAAATGGGGGTCAAGTTAGCAGTAACTGCTTAAAGTTACTGTGAAACCAAGGAAAATAAAAACACCTTTTCTCAGTTCCACGCTATGAGCAGTTATTGCCTTTTTGATTGGTAGGGCAGTATTATATGGGTTAATATCGGTTGGCCTAATTGTTGCATTTACAGCTTGTCCTATCGTACTGATTTCAGCCAGTATATGGCTTTGGAATGACTGCATTGTTTGAATGGAATGTTGGCATATTGGCAGCAAATTTGAAAAAGTGAAACTGACTAGCTAGCTAACAAATGTACAGTGCAGATACATTCTTAAAATTCATTATTTGACACAATATCTTATCACAGCACTGGCAAACAATGGTTTGACCAACTTCTTGACCAAAATGGCTGACCTTCAGACCATCTTAAGAAGGTTCATGTCCATTTTAGTATTCTAATTCTATGGGGTTGAGGAGGATGATGAGGAAGATGGGAGAGATGGGAGGGGACCCACATCACATTGGAAGGGTTCTGAGATGAACAGTTCATGTCAAACATCAACAGTAGTCCACTTCCCTGCTTTTCAAGTACAAGTAGGAGACTAGATTTAACTATTTGACCGACTCCCAAGTGTCTGAGAGAAGATGATACTGTGTGTGTGTGTGTGTGTGTGTATTCATACTTTAGCATTTAAGCAACTTTTCAACTACTTACCATGTTAGTTAACCCTTCCATTAACCCTTTAACCTAACTACTAAACTTAACCTTAACCCCTAGCCTAGCTAAAGTTAGCCAGCTAGCTAATGCGAGCTACCTAGCTAGAATTCGTAACATATCATACATTTTTTATATTGTAGAAGAGAGTACATTTAGCTAATTCGTAATGTATAATATGAATTGTAATTTTTAACATATTCGAAATAGGTGATGGACATTCACAAATGAATACATACATACAAAACTTAACACATCATACTAAATGGAGTGTGTCGGATTGATGTACAGAATTAAACTAAATGCTCTGAGGCCAGGTTGGTCTCTCTGGACTCTAAATCCCACAATCCCCTCAGCTTGAACCCCCTTCCAGCCTACAGTGGCGTGATAGCTAAGAGGAAGTTTGATGAGAGGTCTGGGACTAAACTAAGTGTTTTAGTGCTTATCCGTATGCTCATATAAAACACGTGTTTGGGGATTTTGTATTTAACAAATTAAAAGAGGAAGTGGACTCTGTAAGTGGAGCCCTGACTTTAAGTACCATGGCGTTGCATCACCAGACCGAGGGTCAGACGTTCCCTTATCGAATGAACAACTGGAAACACAGGGCTCCAACCCTCTAGTGATACATGTGGTTGATGATTGAGGACTGTACTGGATTGACGGTGAAATATTCTCAGTTGAGACGTTTCCTTTAATAACCAATCACTTCTGAAACTCCTCCATGTGAACCAATAGAATGATGGAGGGATGGAAAGATGGTATTGCGGTGTCCATTTTAAGACCGCCTTACACAAAGTCTCTGAGACTAATTTGGACAATGTATGAAATGATGGAGTGATAGAATGATGGAGGGATAGAATGATGGAGGGAGGTCATTAAGTATGAAAGAGGGAAACAGCATCGGGGGGGTGGAAGCCAAACATAACAAACGAGCCACATCAACCCTTCATCCTTACATAATGAGGTGGAGGATTAGAGGGAGAAAATGAGACTAGTCACCTCTGCTGTGTCAGGGAGAGGGGGACAGGGGGAGGAGGAGCAAAGGGGAGTGAAATAGGGGTTGGGGAGCGAGGAGATGGCGGGACAGAGGGGAGAGAGGTGTGAGACAGAACTGGGCCAGTATTTGTGGCACAGCGAGAGAAGAGGAGAAGGGGATGGAGGAGAACAGGATGGAGAGGAGCGATGAAGAGGAGGGGGAGCATGTGATGTGTACCCTTTGGTCAGAGCGACCTGGTCATGACAAGCCCAGGGATTTGACAGTAATGAAACCGACACACAAGGAAACACATGGAGTCATTAGCTCCTGATATTATTCTCTCTCTCTCTCTCTGTCTCTCTCTCTGTCTCTGTCGCTCTCTCTCTCTCTCTCTCTCTCTCTCTCTCTCTCTTTCGCTCTCTCTCTTTCCATTCTCCCTCTCTCTTTCGCTCTCTCTCTTTCCATTCAATCTCTCTCTCTCTTTCCCTACTCTCTCTCTCTCCCTTTCCCTTCTCTATCTCTCTCTCTCTCTCTCTCTCTCTCTCTCTCTCTCTCTCTCTCTCTCTCTCTCTCTCTCTCTCTCTCTCTCTCTCTCTCTCTCTCTCTTTCCCTTCTCTCTCTCTCTCTCTCTCTCTCTCTCCCTTTCCCTTCTCTCTCTCTCCCCCTTTCCCTTCTCTCTCTCTCCCTTTCCCTTCTCTCTCTCTCCCCCTTTCCCTTCTCTCTCTCTCTCTCCCTTTCCCTTCTCTCTCTCCCTTTCCCTTCTCTCTCTCTCTCTCTCCTCTCTCTCTCTCTCTCTCCTTTCCCTTCTCTCTCTCTCTCTCTCTCTCTCTCTCTCTCTCTCTCTCTCTCTCTCTCTCTCCCTCCCTTTCCCTTCTCTCTCTCTCTCTCTCTCTCTCCTTTCCCTTCTCTCTCTCTCTCTCTCTCTCTCTCTCTCCCTTTCCCTTCTGTCTCTCCCTTTCCATTCTCTCTCTCTCTCTCTCTCTCTCTCTCTCTCTCTCTCTCTCTCTCTCTCTCTCTCTCTCTCTCTCTCTCTCTCTCTATCCCCGCTGAAGCGCTGTGGTGTAAAAAGTAAAAAGGAGGGAGAGAGGGAACCCTGTCGGTGTTGTAAAGTAAAAGAGAAAACGTAGCAGGTGTGAAGGATTCCATTCCTTTCACACACCTCTGGGGGATCCAATCCAGGGTTTATATCTTTATAATATAGGCACTGTGAAATTTCTATTGCTATGTAACAACACACAGTTTGAAATGCTTGTGCGAAATGCTTGTGCTTCTAGTTCCGGCAGTGCAGCAATATCTATCAAGTAATATCTAACAATTCCACAACAAATACCTAATACACATAAATCTAACTAAAGGAATGAAATTAGAATATATAAATATAAATATATGGATGAGCAATGTCAGAGCGGCATAGGCATTAAGAGTGGCAGCGGCATTATTAAAGTGACTAGTGTTCCATTTATTAAAGTGGCCTATGATTTCAAGTCAGTATATAGGCAGCAACCTCTCTGTGCTAGGAGGCTGTTTAACAGTCCGATGTACTTGCGATATAAGCTGTTTTTCAGTTTCTCGGTCCCAGCTTTGATGCACCTGTACTGATCTCGCTTTCTTGATGGTAGCGGGGTGAACAGGTAGTGGCTCGATTATCTTTTTGGCCTTCCTGTGACATCAGGTGCTGTAGGTGTCCTGGAGGGCAGGTAGTTTGCCCCCGGTGATATGTTGTGCAGACCGCACCACCCTCTGGACAGCCCAGAGGGTGGTGCAGTGCAGTTGCTGTACCAGGCGGTGCTCCCAACAGGATGCTCTCAATTGTGCATCTGTAAAAGTTTGTGAGGGTTTCAGGTGACAAGTCAAATTTCTTCAGCCACCTGAGGTTGAAGAGGCGCTGTTGCGTCTTCTTCACCACACTGTCTGTGGGTGGACCATTTCAGTTTGTCAGTGATATGCATCCCGAGGAACTTAAAACTTTCCACCTTCTCCACTGCCGTCCCATCGATGTGGATATGGGGGTGCTCCCTCTGCTGTTTCCTGAAGTCCATGATCATCTCCTTTGTTTTGTTGACATTGAGTGAGAGGTTGTTTTCCTGACGCCCTCACCTCCTCTCTGTGGTTGTCTCGTCATTGTTGGTAATCAAGCCTACTACTGTGGTGTCATCTGCGAACTTGATGATTGAGTTGGAGGTGTGCATGGCCACGCAGTCATGGTTGAACAGGGAGTACAGGAGGGGGCTGAGCACGCACCCTTGTGGGGCCCCAGTGCTGAGGATCAGTGAAGTGGAGATGTTGTTTCCTACCTTCACCACCTGAGGATGGCCTGTCAGGAAGTCTAGGACCCAGTTGCACAGGGCGGGGTTCAGATCCAGGACCCAGAGCTTAATGATGAGTTTGGAGGGTACTATGGTGTGCTGAGCTATAGTCAATGAACAGCATCCTTATGTAGGTATTCCTCTTGTCCAGATGGGACAGGGCAGTGTGCAGTGTGATGGCAATTGCATCATCTGTGGCCCTATTGGGGAGGTAAGCAAATTGAAGTGGGTCTAGGGTGACAGGTAAGGTGGAGGTGATATGGCCCTTGACTAGTCTCTCAAAACACTTCATGATGACAGAAGTGAGTGCTACAGGGTGATAGTGATTTCGTTCTGTTACCTTTGCATTCTTGGGTACAGGGACAATGGTTGCCATCTTGAAGCATGTGAGGACAGCAGACTGGGATAGGGAGAGATTGATTATGTCTGTAAACACACCAGCCAGCTGGTCTGCCCATGCTCTGAGGACATGGCTAGGAATGTCGTCTGGGCCGGCAGCCTTGCAAGGGTTAACACGTTTTAAATGTCTTACTCACGTCAGCCACGGAGATGGAGAGCCCACAGTCCTTGGTAGCGGGCCGCATCGGTGGCACTGTATTATCCTCAAAGCAGTTAAAGAAGGTGTTTAGTTTGTCTGGAAGAAAGAAGTCCGCGATGTGGCTGGTTCTCCTTTTGTGGTCCGTGATTGTCTGTAGACTCTGCCACATACGTCTCGTGTCTGAGACTTTGAATTGCAACTCCACTTTGTCTCTATACTTACATTTTGCTTGTTTGATTGCCTTACGGAGGGAATGACTACTCTGTTTGTATTTCGCCATATTCCCAGTCACCTTGCCTTGGTTAAATGCGGTGGTACGCGCTTTCAGTTTTTCTCGAATGCTGCCATTATCCACTGTCTCTGGTTAGGGTAGGTTTTACTAGTCAAAGTGGGTACAACATCTCCTATACACTTCTTTATAAACTCACTCACCGAATCAACGTATTCAACAACATTATCTTCTGAGGCTACCTGGAACATATCCTATTCCGCGTTATCAAAACAATCTTGAAACGTGGATTCCGATTGGTCAGACCAGCGTTGAATAGTCCATAGCACGACTACTTACTAATAATGGAGTTTGTAGAATAACAGAGTTGATGCTAATGCCTAGTGCTTGTTTTGGACCATGAAAGACAGAAATGATCATATACTAAAAAAGTTGAAAATGTTCAAAAATTTCTATAAAATGCTTTTATTTTTTGAAGAGAAAGTGAAAGAGAGAGACAGATAGGATGTGTGAATGTGAAAGTGTATATTCAGTTTGATTATTCATCTGCATACTGAATGTACGTCTGTCTATGACGTTGTATAAGTGACGTTATCCTGTCTGATTCAGTGCGTCTCTCTGTTTTGTCTGTCTGTCCCTATGTCCTTGTCATATTGAGCAGTGTAGAGGGAGACTACAGCCACTGACATCTACTCTCTGTTTGTCTCTTTAAGCCAACATCATAGAGAGGGTGGGGCTGGGCTATACCGCTGTACCGAGCGAGAGGAGCGATGGGGAGAGAGGGGAGGAGAGGAAGGGAGGAATGTGAGACGAGGAAGAAGGAGGGAAGGAGGGATTTTGAATGATAGACAGAGAAGGAGGGATCGGAGTGACAGAGGGAGGAGAAAAGGGAGGGAGAATGATAGCAAAAGGGAGGGCTTAGGGAAATAGAGAGCACAATTGAGAGAGAGAGAGAGAGAGAGAGAGAGAGAGAGAGAGAGAGAGAGAGAGAGAGAGAGAGAGAGAGAGAGAGACCATGTAAAGCGTGTTGCCGCTGCTGGCTCTGTAATGCACTATGAGCAAGGGATGAGAGAGAGAGTCACACACACACTGTCTCTCCACACGTGCGCACCCACACACACACACACACACACACACAAACACACACACACACGCACGCAATGAAACTGAGAGTTGCTTTGATCGGGAGATCAAGAGACACACACACATTCTCTCTTTCTCTCACACACAGAGGGAGTAGGGAAGGCATCCAGGCTGGTGCCTTTTGAAGCAGCAGTGAAAGAAAGAGGAGAGAGGACAGGGGGACTCTAAGGCACCGGACCACTGTCACCTACCGACCAGCCCCCCGCCGATGATCCACAGCTACAGCCACTGCACAGTAAGAGACAACAGCTACCTGTCACCTCCCTCCCTTCATCCCTCCATTCATTCATTCATGCCTCGCTGCCCCTCTCCTCATTTGTGTGAAGGATACTCAACCGTGGTGATGTTGGAGTTGGAGATCCGAGGGGAGGCTAGGCAGGCACACTGCATGAGTTCCCTTTCCCTAAGTCTCTCTCTTGCTTCCTCATTCATGAATGTCACCTCTGTTTGTGGGAACTGCTGGGATTAAAAAATGTTTCTCTCTGTTTTCTCTCTCTCTCTCTCTCTCTCTCTCTCTCTCTCTCTCTCTCTCTCTCTTTCGCTCTCTCTCTTTCGCTCTCTCTCTCTCTCTCTCTCTCTTTCGCTCTCTCTCTCTCTCTGTCTTTCCCCTCTCTCTCGGGGGGTAGGTGAAAAGGGGGTTATGCCAGGAGAGCTTGAAAGGAAGGGACGATCCAGCTCTCCGTCTGTCCATCCGTCCGTCCACCCGTCATCCTCATTCCTCTTTTTTTTCAGAGCCGATATCTCAGGTCGGACGGTCCCGTTTTTAATTCTTTCTTTTTCTCTTGTAATTTATTATTTTTTTCTCTTTTTTGATGGAGGGATGTGAAGGATCAGGTGAAGAAAGGAGGAGTTGCATTGTGGATGTCTGAAAGGTTGTGTCATTTATAGTTTTTTTGGTTTGTTCTTATTTCAACGATCACTTTATTTCAACGATCACCTCCTGACTGAATTGAAGCGTGTGTGTGAGCAGCAGGACTGGAGGCTATAAGGACTTTGAGACTTATCTCTGTTTTGATATGATTCGGTCGTCAGGAAAATTCTTTCCTGTCCTGAAGGAGCTGTGTCAAAGTTAGCTGGAGCTGCAGGGAGAGGAGGGGGCCGTGGGGAGGGCCTGTGGCCCAGGACGAAGCACCCAACCTGGGACGCACCCAGGGGGACACTGGCGTAGTGGCTCTTCTCACCCACTGATAACTGTGTACCTGAAAATGACACCATGAGTTTTATATTTTCCTGCTGCCATGGTGACGGAGGGACAGTGACAACAACGTAAACAACAACAAGTGCAATAGCAGGCAACAGCCTAAAGGAGAACAACAACAGCAAAACCACCAGTGACTGGAACAACACATTGCATCGAACCAAACCTCAACTAGTCAACATCCCATAACTTCTGGGTGAGCCTTTGACAAGGACTCCACCACTCTCACTGCCGTGGTGGTCTCCTCCCTCCATTCACCAGCAAGAGTCCCCTAGTGACCCCAACTCTGCTACTATATTCCTCCAGATATTGTTGACATAACATATTGACATTTCTATGTCAATCTAGGAAAGTTTTCTCAAGGATTCTGGGTAATCTCCTCCGGCGGTGCGCCGTCGCCCTGGGTGAAAGGGCAGGGGGGCGGCCCACGGTTCCCCCCGACCACAACCGGGTGAAGAACAGGAGCGGGCGGCAATATGGCGGCTCTCGCCAGCTCGTTGATCCGCCAGCGGCGGGAGGTGAAGGACCCCCAGGCCAACCGGCAGGTGGCCAACAAGAGGAAGCCGTGCCCCAAGGCCAACAAGTCCCTGTGCCAGAAACAAATATTATTACTCATATCAAAAGTCCGACTATGTGGCAATCGAGGGCGAAAGTTAGAAAAAAAACCGGGTGAGTCAATATATACAGTACCAGTCAAAAGTTTCGACACACCTACTTACTCAAGGGTTTTTCTTTATTTTTTACTATTTTCTACATCGTCGAATAATAGTGAAGACATCAAAACTATGAAATAACACATAACACACATTTGAATCATATATTAACCAAAAAAAGTGTTAAACAAATCCAAATATATTTCATGTTTAAGATTCTTCAAAGTAGCCACCCTTTGCCTTGATGACAGCTTTGCCACTCGTGGCATTTTCTCAACCAGCTTGATGAGGTAGTCAAATGAAATGCATTTCAATTAACAGGTGTGCCTTGTTCATTTGTGGATTTTCTTTCCTGCTTAATGCGTTTGAGCCTATCAGTTGTGTTGTGACAAGGTAGGGCTGGTATACAGAAGATAGCCCTATTTGGTCAAGTCCATATTATGGCAAGAACAGCTCAAATAAGCAAAGAGATCATCATTACTTTAAGCATGAAGGTCAGTCAATACGGAACATTTCAAGAGTTTTGGAAGTTTCTTCAAGTGCAGTCGAAAAAAAACATAAATTGCTATGATGAAACTGTCTCTCATGAGGAACGCCACAGGAAAGGAAGACCCAGAGTTACCTCTGCTGCAGAGAATAAGCTCATTAGAGTTACCAGCCTCAGAAATTGCAGCCCAAATAAATGTTTCACAGAGTTCATGTAACAGACACATCTCAACATCAACTGTTCAGAGGAGACTGCATGAATCAGGCCTTCAAGGTCAAATTGCTGCAGAGAAAACACTACTAAAGAACACCAATGAGAAGAAGAGACTTGCTTTCTCCAAGAAACACTAGCAATGGACATTAGACCAGTGGAAATCTGTCCTTTCGTCTGATGATTCAAAATTTTAGATTTTTGGTTCCTACCGCCGTGTCTTTGTGAGACGCAGAGTAGGTGATAGGATGAAATCCACGTGTGGTTCCCACTGTGAAGCATGGAAGTTGTGTGATGGTGTGGGTGTGCTTTGCTGGTGACACTGTCTGTGATTTATTTAGAATTCAAGGCACACTAAACCAGCATGGCTACCACAGCATTCTGCAGTGATACTCTGTCCCATCTGGTTTGCGCTTAGTGGGACTATCATTTTGTTTTTCAACAGGACAATGACCCAACACACCTCCAGGCTGTGTAAGGGCTATTTGACCAAGAAGGAGAGTGATGGTGCTGCATCAGATGACCTGGCCTCCACAGTCACCAACTGCAACCCAATTGAGATGGTTTGGGATGAGTTGGACCGCAGAGTGAAGAAAAAGCAGCCAACAAGTGCTCAGCATATATGGGAACTCCTTCAAAACTGTTGGAAAAGCATTCCAGGTGAAGCTGGTTGAGAGAATGCCAAGAGTGGGCAAAGCTGTCATCAAGGCAACGGGTGGCTACTATGAAGAATCTCAAATCTCAAATATATTTGGATTTGTTGAACACTTTTTTGCTTACTACATGATTCCATATGTGTTATTTCATAGTTGTGACGTCATCACCATTATTCGACAATGTATAAAATAGTAAAAATAAAGAAAAACCCTTGAATAAGTAGGCTTGTCCAAACTTTATACTGGTACTGTATTTTCACTTTCATGTATGTGAGTATATACTTGTCTATTACTCTCTTTCTTTTACTTGCTTCTTAATACTCCCAAGAGTTGTGAAGGTATTATTGTTCTGGTTTATTTCATCATATACAGTCTGTACCCACCATACATGACCCCACCAATCCATATTGACAGTTTACATGATTGTCAAGAAGCTCAAAGCTTCTTTATCTTCTTGTTACCGAACAGACATATAAGTTGAGCATGTGTTGACTGTAGAAAGCAGAGGTGACCCAGCGGTGCAGTTAGCATAAGCCCCGTTGTATTCAGGCGAATGGCCTGATTATCCGTTGAATTATCACCTGAATGGAAACGAGGGAGAGTTAGGATTTGTATGTACTGGTTGTGTTAAAAATACAAATAATTCTATCTACTCAATACTGACAATACAATAAAAGTCGATTTTGTTTTCTCTAACAAAATGTTCCACATCTGCTACATCCTTTCCCCTATTATAACTTTAAACAATGTACCATACAGAATGAACCACACGACTGCCCCCTACTCTGTCTGTAATGGGTGTGATTATTGTGTTACATGTCAGCACAGCGGACTGACCAGCAGACAGGTCCTGGTCATTTGCGGCGATAGAAAGAACTTGGCGTGTCATTGTGATTTAGCACTGTGTAAAAACATCAATACCCTCATTTACGGGGCAACTGGTGTGTGTGTGTGTGTGTGTGTGTGTGTGTGTGTGTGTGTGTGTGTGTGTGTGTGTGTGTGTGTGTGTGTGTGTGTGTGTGTGTGTGTGTGTGTGTGTGTGTGTGTGTGTGTGTGTGTGTGTGTGTGTGTGTGTGTGTGTGTGTGTGTGCGTGCGTGTGTGTGTTCGCATGTGTTATTTAAAAACCTGTGTGTGTGTTTTACATAATTAACCCAGTGACACATTAAACCGGTCAGACTAAATCTATCACAATACACTTCTGGTTAGTGGAATTAAACTAGACTTGAGGAGGCATATTCCCAGACTGCTTTGAGGGGCCTTCGTCACGGTGGCTGCTGCGGTTTTATGATCTCATAAGTAAATGGACCAAAATTAAGTTTAATGGTGGCAACAGTATTTCTATGAGCTAGTGTGAGACAGTGAGCTGGTTATAAGACAAACTGTTCTTCATGTAGAACAATGTTATTTATGGGACATCCTGCTTTTGTGTTTATATTCACACGTATCTCTGTGCTCTTGACATTTGGAACTAGTTGTTTGGAGTAGTCAGTGTGTCAAAATATTGAAATCATTTCAGACTATACGGTCACCTTTTTACAGTATATTTAAGCAATAATGCCCGGGGAGGTGTGGTATATGGCCAATTTACCACAGCTAAGGGCTGTTCTTACGCACAACGCAATGCGTGCCAGGACACAGCCATTAGCAGTGGTATATTGGCCATGTATGGGTCATTCTTGTCATATTTTTATTATATAAAATGAAATGTTAAAAGATTTTGAATATAAATTGAAATGTCCAGTATAATGAATTGAAATAAATGTATTATTAAAAAACCAAATCATGTTTTTTAACTGGCACTAAGAATTCTGTAACGTAATTATATAACATCATTCACCAATTTTCAACTGCATGGTACAGAAACAGGCAAGTAATCACATTGTTTTATATCTGTATTTTGTTGTTTTTTAAAGTCAGGTGGGGATCGTCGAGATGACCAACTCAACCCCGTTACATGAAATAAAGATGGAAAACTAGTACTTATCAAAATAATACTTTAACCCATAAAAATATACAATCTATTCATTCATGCACACCATGTGGTCTCCTGTCCTTCACCACATGAGGAGCAGAGGCCATTTTGAACCAAAAAAACTCAACCCGGTCACAAGCATAGTAATAAAAATGTTTTAATGCCTGAGGTGGGAAAATATGTTTTCTTGACGGTTTAATATGTACTTAATGTTGTGGGGTGTTCAGTTATTCTAGTAAAAATGTTTTATCTAATATTAGCGCAGCCCAAGAATGACCCATATCACAAACCCCAGAGGTGCCTTATTGCTATTATAAACTGGTTACCAACGTAATTAGAGCAGTAAAAATACATGTTTTGTCAAACCCGTGGTATACAGTCGGATTTACCACAGCTGTCAGCCAATCAGCACTCAGGGCTCGAACCACCCAGTTTATAATTAGCCTTTTCTCTCTCTGTATACCAGGTTCTATTTAGTCATTTATTTCAAAGTATGATTTCCGGCAAGTTGTGTGAAGACTCACTCAGAATTGAAGAATTGAAGGCTGACTTAGTTAGATGCTTCCAGAGGTTTCTCTCTGTCATGGAGGGACTGTTGAGTGAAGTGAACAGTCTATGAGCGGTGTGTCGACGTTCTATAAATACGGTGTAAACGTTCCGTTGGTAGAGCATAGTTCTTGCTACGGCACGATAAGTGGAGGCGATTCCCGGCACCACCCATACGCAAAACATGGACGCGGCAGGTTAGTAAGTCATACGTGAATATGATATGAAACCTAATACCAAGTCACCACTCCCCTCTCCAAACCCCAGTAGCCATTGGTCTAACTGGGTGTGTGTAGTAGCTGCTGCGGTCCTCATTCCGCTGGTCGACCCGCTATATGTATTATCAAGTTCGTCAGGGTGATCACGGTGGAAACCTTACCCCTGAACACAGCATCTGCCGCCGCGGCCACCATGCACTGCACTGTAATTACCGGTGGAAAATATGGCCCCCGCACTCACGCATGTACACATGCCCCGGTGAACATAGATATCAGCCCAGGTCCTAATGGCCGGCCCTTCCTTCTCTAATGGGTTGCACCAGCGGTCGCTGCAGTCGGATTGTTTTATTATGGTAATACAAGCCCCTTTTGCTTTCTATGGCTTCTCCACGATTCCGGCATTCACTACGTATTAGTATGGATTAGACATCGCTTGCCCATGTCATTGTGGGAATATTGCCTGTCAGCAAAAAAAGAGAGAGGGAGAGAGCGAGTGAGAATCGGTGACCCATGGCCGTGAGTTTGTAGGTGTTACTCAGTGTGTGTTTTTCCGTCTCTGGTGCCTCTGCCTGTGTGTGCACAGTAACAGAAACTGTAATTGATATGGTAATTTTGGGTATTATCAACAATTTTACTGCAGCATACTGTAAATTATGGAGCATTGTGGGAAAATGTTGCAGGTGGTGAAAGAATTGCTGTATTTCGAATGGTACTGTAATTCCACCCACTGAATTTCTAAAGTCTTTGAAAGTCAAGTTAATAAACAGATCACTGACCATTTCCAATACCACCGTATCTTCTCCGCTGTGCAATCCGGTTTCCGAGCTGGTCACGGAAACGCTAAACAAGGTCCTAAACGATATCATAACCGCCATCGATAAAAGACAGTACTGTGCAGCCGTATTCATCGACCTGGCCAAGGCTTTCATCTCTCAATCGTCGTATTCTTATCGGCAGACTCAACAGCCTTGGTTTCTCAAATGACTGCCTCGTCTGGTTCAGCAACTACTTCTCAGAAAGAGTTCAGTGTGTCAAATCGGAGGGCCTGTTGTCCGGACCTCTGGCAGCCTCTATGGGGGTACCACAGGGTTCAATTCTCGGGCCGACTCTTTTCTCTGTATATATCAATGATGTCGCTCTTGCTGCGGATGATTCCCTGATCCACCTCTACGCAGACGACACCATTCTGTATACTTCTGGCCCTTCTTTGGACACTGTGTTAACTAACCTCCAAATGAGCTTCAATGCCATACAACACTCCTTCTGTGGCCTCCAACTGCCCTTAAACGCTAGCAAAACCAAATGCATGCTTTTCAACCTTTCGCTGCCCGCACCAGCCCACCCAACTAGCATCACTACTCTGGATGGTTCTGACCTAGAATACGTGGACAACTACAAATACCTAGGTGTCTGGCTAGACTCTAAACTCTCCTTCCAGACTTATATCAAACATCTCCAATCCAAAATTAAATTGGCTTCCTATTTCGCAACAAAGCCTCCTTCACTCACGGCGCCAAAATAACCCTAGTAAAACTGACTATCCTACCGATCCTCGATTTCGGCGATATCATCGACAAAATAGCTTCCAATACTCTACTCAGCAAACTGGATGCGGTCTATCACAGTGCCATCCATTTTGTTACCAAAGCGCCTTATACCACCCACCACTGCGACCTGTATGCTGTCGTTGGCTGGCCCTTGCTACATATTCGTTGCCAGACACACCGGCTCCAGGTTATCAATAAGTCTATGCTAGGTAAAGCTCCGCCTTATCTCAGTTCACTGGTCACGATAACAACACCCACCCGTAGCACGCGCTCCAGCAGGTATATCCCACTGGTCATCCCCAAAGCCAACACCTCCTTTGGCCGCCTTTCCTTCCAGTTCTCTGCTGCCAGTGACTGGAACGAATTGCAAAAATTGCTGAAGCTGGAGACTTACATTTCCCTCACTAACTTTAAACATCAGCTATCTGAGCAGCTAACCGATCGCTGCAGCTGTACATAGTCCATCTGTAAATAGCCCACCCAATCTTCCTACCTCATCCCCACATTGTTTTTATTTACTTTGCTGCTCTTTTGCACCCCAGTATCACTACTTACACACAATCATCTGCTCATCATCCTCTGCTCATCTATCACTCCAGTGTTAATCTGCTAAATTGTAATTACTTTGCTACAATGGCCTATTTATTGCCTTACCTCCTCAAGTCATTTGCACACACTGTATATAGACTTTCTTTTTTTTCTATTGTGTTATTGACTGTACCCTTGTTTATTCCATGAATAACTCTGTTGTTGTTTCTGTTGCACTGCTTTGCTTTATCTTGGCCAGGTTGCAGTTGTAAAAGAGAAATTGTTCTCAACTAGCCTACCTGGTTAAGTAAAGGTGAAATAATTATATATATATTTTTAAGAATACGGTATCGTATCTTTGGATCGCCAAAAACCTTTTGACCGTAGTGGGTGTAAGTTATTGTTGTTTCTGTTGCATTGACATATTTTGAGGTGTGCCTTGTGAGAGGCTATATCTGTTAGCCCCATGAATAAGAATGCTGTACCAACTTAACTCCTATGTGATTATAGTGCCCCATCAATTTGTATAGGGGGCAGATTGGAATGGCAGCAAGTCTTCAACCATAAACGGTTGAGCATTTTGCCTCGTCCTTTTGGTCTGTTTGGCCCTGTGGTCACTGTGGGTTTGGAAGTCTTTGTTAAGGCCTTTGTTATGTGCAAATGATATAAAACACCAAATATTCATAAATACACTGTAATGTGAAAACACTTTACCTACTGTAGCAGCCAACCTGCTTGCACTAATCACTTGTAATTACAGTAAAATATTGTGAAATCCATTCATTCTGATAACAGTAGCTTCACTTTTTTACAATATAATACAGTCAATTTTACAGTATTGTATTGTGTGTCAATACACAGTACTTGCCTTGTTACCGTATTTATATATATATTATATATATATATACTGTAATATGAAATACAGAATTTCACTTGCCACCAAGCTGCCTGTAAGCTACTGTCAAATTCACAGTAACCTCATTTACAATGTGTGTGTGCCTCTGGCTGTGTGTTTGTGTCTGTGCATCCCATTGGCTGTGTATGTGTTCCTGCCTCTGTGTGTGTGTGGTGTAGGTGGTTGGAGGCCATCATTGATCACTCATCACCAGTGTCCCCACAGAATATTCCTGACCTCTCCTGTTCGTAGCTCACCCTCAAAGGGGCATCTGGTTGGTTTTGCTTTGGCTCTACCCAGCATGCAACAAGCTTCTACAAGAGTTTATCTCAATTATAGATCAGCAGAGGGGATGGAGAGAGGAGTGGGATGGAAAGAGGCATGGAGAGAGGGACAGGGAGAGGACTGGGATGGAGAGAGGGACAGGGAAAGGACTAGGATGGAGAGAGGAGGGATGGAGAGAGGGACAGGGAGAGGACTGGGATGGAGAGAGGGACAGGGAAAGGACTAGGATGGAGAGATGGATGGAGAGAGGGACAGGGAGAGGACTAGGATGGAGAGAGGGATGGAGAGAGGGACAGGGAGAGGACTGGGATGGAGAGGGATGAAAGAGGGACAGGGAAAGGACTGGGATGGAGAGAGGGATGGAGAGAGGGACAGAGAGGACTGGATGGAGAGAGGGATGGAAAGAGGGATGGAGAGAGGGACAGGGAAAGGACTGGGATGGAGAGAGGGATGGAGAGAGGAGTGGGATGGAAAGAGGCATGGAGAGAGGGACAGGGAAAGGACTGGGATGGAGAGAGGGATGGAGAGAGGAGTGGGATGGAAAGAGGCATGGAGAGAGGGACAGGGAGAGGACGGGAGATGGAGAGAGGGACAGGGAAAGGACTGGGATGGAGAGAGGGATGGAGAGAGGGTCAGAGAGGACTGTATGGAGAGAGGGATGGAAAAAGGGACAGGGAAAGGACTGTGATGGAGAGAGGGATGGATGGAAAGAGGGATGGAAAGAGGGATGAGAAAGGGACAGGGAAAGGACTGGGATGGAGAGAGGGATGGAGAGAGGGACAGAGAGGACTGGATGGAGAGAGGGATGGAAAGAGGGATGGAGAGAGGGACAGGGAAAGGACTGGGATGGAGAGAGGGATGGAGAGAGGAGTGGGATGGAAAGAGGCATGGAGAGGGGGACAGGGAGAGGACGGGAGATGGAGAGAGGGACAGGGAAAGGACTGGGATGGAGAGAGGGATGGAGAGGGGTCAGAGAGGACTGTATGGAGAGAGGGATGGAAAGAGGGATGGAAAAAGGGACAGGGAAAGGACTGTGATGGAGAGAGGGATAGATGGAAAGAGGGATGGAAAGAGGGATGAGAAAGGGACAGGGAAAGGACTGGGATGGAGAGAGGGATAGAGAGAGGGTGAGAGAGGACTGGGTGGAGAGGGATGGAAAGAGGGATGGAGAAGGGACAGGGAAAGGACTGGGATGGACAGAGGGAAGGAGAGAGGGATGGAGAGAGGGACAGGGAAAGGACTGGGACGGAGAGAGGGATGGAGAGAGGGATGGAGAGAGGGATGGAGAGAGGGATGGAGAGAAGGATGGAGAGAGGGATGGAGAGAGGACTGGGATGGAGAGAGGGATGGAGAGAGGGATGAGAGAGGGATGAAAAGAGGTATGGACAGAGAGAGGGGTGGAGAGGACTGAGATGGAGAGAGGGATGGAGAGAGGTATGGAGAGAGGGAAAGAGAAAGGACTGGGATGGAGAGAGGGATGGAGAGAGGGACAGAGAGGACTGGATGGAGAGAGGTATGGACAGAGAGAGGGACGGAGAGGACTGAGATGGAGAGAGGTATGGAGAGAGGTACAGCGAGGACTGGATGGAGAGATGTATGGACACAGAGAGGGACGGAGAGGACTGGATGGAGAGAGGTATGGAGTGAAGGACAGAGAGGACTGAGATGGAGAGAGATATGGACAGAGAGAGGGACGGAGAGAGGGACGGAGAGAGAGACAGAGAGAGGGACAGAGAGAGGGACAGAGAGAGGGACAGAGAGAGGGACGGAGAGGACTGAGATGGAGAGAGGGATGGAGAGAGAGACAGAGAGGACTGGATGGAGAGAGATATGGACAGAGAGAGGGACGGAGAGAGGGACAGAGAGAGGGACGGAGAGAGGGACAGAGAGAGGGACAGAGAGAGGGACAGAGAGAGGGACAGAGAGAGGGACAGAGAGGACTGGATGGAGAGAGGGACAGGGAAAGGACTGGGATGGAGAGAGGTATGGAGAGAGGGACAGAGAGGACTGGATGGAGAGAGGGATGGAGAGGACTGGGATTGAGAGAGGGATGGAGAGAGGGACAGAGAGGACTGGATGGAGAGAGGTATGGAGAGGACTAGATGGAGAGAGAGACAGAGAGGACTGGATGGAGAGAGGTATGGAGAGAAGGACAGAGAGGACTGAGATGGAGAGAGGTATGAGGAGAGCGGGGGACGGAGAGAGGGACGGAGAGAGGGACAGAGAGAGGGACAGAGAGAGGGACGGAGAGGACTGAGATGGAGAGGGATGGAGAGAGGGACAGAGAGGACTGGATGGAGAGAGGTATGAAGAGATGACTGGATGAAGAGAGGGATGGAGAGAGGGACAGGGAGGACTGGATGGAGAGAGGGACAGAGAGGACTGGGATGGAGAGAGGGATGGAGAGAGGGACAGAGAGGACTGGGATGGAGAGAGGGATGGAAAGAGGGATGGAGAAAGGGACAGGGAAAGGACTGGGATGGAGAGAGGGATGGAGAGAGGGTCAGAGAGGACTGGATGGAGAGCGATGGAAAGAGTGATGGAGAGAGGGACAGGGAAAGGAATGGGATGGAGAGAAGCAGGGAGAGAGGGACAGGGAGAGGACTGGGTTGGAGAGAGGGATGGAGAGAGGGAGAGGAAGAGGACTGGGATGGATAGAGGGATGGAGAGAGGGACAGGGAGAGGACTGGGATGGAGAGAGGGATGGAAAGAGGGTCAAAGAGGACTGGATGGAGAGAGGGATGGAAAGGGGGATGAGAAAGGGACAGGGAAAGGACTGGGATGGAGAGAGGGTTGGAGAGAGGATCAGAGATGACTGGATGGAGAGAGGGATGGAAAGAGGGTCAAAGAGGACTGGATGGAGAGAGGGATGGAAAGAGGGTCAAAGAGGACTGGATGGAGAGAGGGATGAGAAAGGGACAGGGAAAGGACTGGGATGGAGAGAGGGATGGAGAGAGGGTCAGAGAGGACTGGATGGAGAGGGATGGAGAGAGGGACAGGGAGATGACTGGAGATGGAGAGAGGGATGAGAGAGGGACAGGGAAAGGACTGTGATGGAGAGAGGGATGGAGAGAGGGACAGAGAGGACTGCAAGGAGAGAGGGATGGAAAGAGGGGTGGATAGAGGGACAGGGAAAGGACTGGGATGGAGAGAGGGATGGAGAGAGGAGTGGGATGGAAAGAGGCATGGAGAGAGGGACATGGAGAGGACTGGAGATGGAGAGAGGAACAGGGAAAGGACTGGGATGGAGAGAGGGATGGAAAGAGGGATGGAAAGAGGGATGAGAAAGGGACAGGGAAAGGACTGGGATTGAGAGAGGGGTGGAGAGAGGGTCAGAGAGGACTGGATGGAGAGCGATGGAAAGAGGGATGGAGAGAGGGACAGGGAAAGGACTGGGATGGAGAGAGGGATGAGAGAAGGACATGGAGAGGATTGGGATGGAGAGAGGGATGGAGAGAGGGACAGGGAGAGGACTGGGATGGAGAGAGGGATGGAGAGAGGGACAGGGAGAGGACATGGATGGAGAGAGGGATGAGAGAGGGACAGGGAAAGGACTGGGATGGAGAGAGGGATGGAGAGAGTGTCAAAGAGGACTGGATGGAGAGAGTGATGGAAAGAGGGTCAAAGAGGACTGGATGGAGACAGGGATGGAAAGAGGGATGAGAAAGGGACAGGAGAAAGGGACAGGGAAAGGACTGGGATGGAGAGAGGGATGGAGAGAGGGACAGAGAGGACTGGGATGGAGAGAGGGATGGAGAGAGGGACAGAGAGGACTGGGATGGAGAGAGGGATGGAAAGAGGGATGGAGAAAGGGACAGGGAAAGGACTGGGATGGAGAGAGGGATGGAGAGAGGGTCAGAGAGGACTGGATGGAGAGCGATGGAAAGAGTGATGGAGAGAGGGACAGGGAAAGGAATGGGATGGAGGGAGAGAGGGACAGGGAGAGGACTGGGTTGGAGAGAGGGATGGAGAGAGGGAGAGGGAGAGGACTGGGATGGATAGAGGGATGGAGAGAGGGACAGGGAGAGGACTGGGATGGAGAGAGGGATGGAAAGAGGGTCAAAGAGGACTGGATGGAGAGAGGGATGGAAAGGGGGATGAGAAAGGGACAGGGAAAGGACTGGGATGGAGAGAGGGATGGAGAGAGGGTCAGAGAGGACTGGATGGAGAGAGGGATGGAGAGAGGGACAGGGAAAGAACTGGGATGGAGAGAGGGTTGGAGAGAGGATCAGAGATGACTGGATGGAGAGAGGGATGGAAAGAGGGTCAAAGAGGACTGGATGGAGAGAGGGATGGAAAGAGGGTCAAAGAGGACTGGATGGAGAGAGGGATGAGAAAGGGACAGGGAAAGGACTGGGATGGAGAGAGGGATGGAGAGAGGGTCAGAGAGGACTGGATGGAGAGGGATGGAAAGTGGGATGGAGAGAGGGACAGTGAGAGGACTGGAGATGGAGAGAGGGATGAGAGAGGGACAGGGAAAGGACTGTGATGGAGAGAGGGATGGAGAGAGGGACAGAGAGGACTGCAAGGAGAGAGGGATGGAAAGAGGGGTGGATAGAGGGATAGGGAAAGGACTGGGATGGAGAGAGGGATGGAGCGAGGAGTGGGATGGAAAGAGGCATGGAGAGAGGGACATGGAGAGGACTGGAGATGGAGAGAGGAACAGGGAAAGGACTGGGATGGAGAGAGGGATGGAAAGAGGGATGGAAAGAGGGATGAGAAAGGGACAGGGAAAGGACTGGGATTGAGAGAGGGGTGGAGAGAGGGTCAGAGAGGACTGGGTGGAGAGCGATGGAAAGAGGGATGGAGAGAGGGACAGGGAAAGGACTGGGATGGAGAGAGGGATGAGAGAAGGACATGGAGAGGATTGGGATGGAGAGAGGGATGGAGAGAGGGACAGGGAGAGGACTGGGATGGAGAGAGGGATGGAGAGAGGGACAGGGAGAGGACATGGATGGAGAGAGGGATGAGAGAGGGACAGGCAAAGGACTGGGATGGAGAGAGGGATGGAGAGAGTGTCAAAGAGGACTGGATGGAGAGAGTGATGGAAAGAGGGTCAAAGAGGACTGGATGGAGACAGGGATGGAAAGAGGGATGAGAAAGGGACAGGAGAAAGGGACAGGGAAAGGACTGGGATGGAGAGAGGGATGGAGAGAGGGTCATAGAGGACTGGATGGAGAGAGGGATGGAGAGAGGGACAGGGAAAGGACTGGGATGGAGAGAGGGATGGAGAGAGGAGTGGGATGGAAAGAGGCTTGGAGAGAGGGACAGGGAAAGGACTGGGATGGAGAGAGGGATGGAGAGAGGAGTGGGATGGAAAGAGGCATGGAGAGAGGGACAGGGAGAGGACGGGAGATGGACAGAGGGACAGGGAAAGGACTGGGATGGAGAGAGGGATGGAGAGAGGGTCAGAGAGGACTGTATATGAAGAGAGGGATGGAAAGAGGGATGGAGAAAGGGACAGGGAAAGGACTGTGATGGAGAGAGGGATGAGAGAGGGTCAGAGAGGACTGGATGGAGAGAGGGATGGATGGAAAGAGGGATGAGAAAGGGACAGGGAAAGGACTGGGATGGAGAGAGGGATAGAGAGAGGGTGAGAGAGGACTGGGTGGAGAGGGATGGAAAGAGGGATGGAGAAGGGACAGGGAAAGGACTGGGATGGACAGAGGGATGGAGAGAGGGATGGAGAGAGGGACAGGGAAAGGACTGGGATGGAGAGAGGGATGGAGAGAGGGAAGGAGAGAGGGATGGAGAGAAGGATGGAGAGAGGGACGGAGAGAGGACTGGGATGGAGAGAGGGATGGAGAGAGGGATGAAAAGAGGTATGGGCAGAGAGAGGGGTGGAGAGGACTGAGATGGAGAGAGGGATGGAGAGAGGTATGGAGAGAGGGAAAGAGAAAGGACTGGGATGGAGAGAGGGATGGAGAGAGGGACAGAGAGGACTGGATGGAGAGCGGTATGGACAGAGAGAGGGACGGAGAGGACTGAGATGGAGAGAGGTATGGAGAGAGGTACAGCGAGGACTGGATGGAGAGAGGTATGGACATAGAGAGGGACGGAGAGAGGGACAGAGAGAGGGACAGAGAGAGGGACAGAGCGAGGGACAGAGAGAGGGACAGAGAGAGGGACGGAGAGGACTGAGATGGAGAGAGGGATGGAGAGAGAGACAGAGAGGACTGGATGGAGAGAGATATGGACAGAGAGAGGGACGGAGAGAGGGACGGAGAGAGGGACGGAGAGAGGGACAGAGAGAGGGACAGAGAGAGGGACAGAGAGAGGGACAGAGAGGACTGGATGGAGAGAGGGACAGGGAAAGGACTGGGATGGAGAGAGGTATGGAGAGAGGGACAGAGAGGACTGGATGGAGAGAGGGATGGAAAGAGGACTGGATTGAGAGAGGGATGGAGAGAGGGACAGGGAGGACTGGATGGAGAGAGGGACAGAGAGGACTGGGATGGAGAGAGGGATGGAGAGAGGGACAGAGAGGACTGGATGGAGAGAGGTATGGAGAGGACTAGATGGAGAGAGAAACAGAGAGGACTGGATGGAGAGAGGTATGGAGAGGACTGGATGGAGAGAGGGACAGAGAGGACTGGATGGAGAGAGGTATGGAGAGGACTGGATGGAGAGAGGGACAGAGAGGACTGGATGGCGAGAGGTATGGAGAGAGGGATGGAGAGGACTGGATGAAGAGAGGTATGGAGTGAGTGATGAAGAGAGGGATGGAGAGAGGGACAGGGAAAGACTGGGATGGAGAGAGGGACAGAGAGGACTGGATGGAGAGAGGTATGGACAGAGAGAGGGACGGAGAGGACTGAGATGGAGAGAGGTATGGAGAGAGGTACAGCGAGGACTGGATGGAGAGAGGTATGGACAGAGAGAGGGACGGAGAGGACTGGATGGAGAGAGGTATGGAGAGAAGGACAGAGAGGACTGAGATGGAGAGAGGTCTGGAGAGAGGGACAGAGAGGACTGGATGGAGAGAGATATGGACAGAGAGGGGGACGGAGAGAGGGACAGAGAGAGGGACAGAGAGAGGGACAGAGAGAGGGATGGAGAGGACTGAGATGGAGAGAGGGATGGAGAGAGGGATGGAGAGAGGGATGAAGAGATGACTGGATGGAGAGAGGGATGGAGAGAGGGACAGGGAGGACTGGATGGAGAGAGGGATGGAGAGAGGGACAGGGAGGACTGGATGGAGAGAGGGACAGAGAGGACTGGGATGGAGAGAGGGATGGAGAGAGGGACAGAAAGGACTGGGATGGAGAAAGGGATGGAGAGAGGGACAGAGAGGACGGGATGGAGAGAGGGACAGAGAGGACTAGATGGAGAGAGAGACAGAGAGGACTGGATGGAGAGAGGTATGGAGAGGACTGGATGGAGAGAGGGACAGAGAGGACTGGATGGAGAGAGGGACAGAGAGGAATGGGATGGAGAAAGGGATGGAGAGAGGGACAGAGAGGACTGGGATGGAGAGAGGGATGGAGAGAGGGACAGAGAGGACTGGGATGAGAGAGGGATGGAGAGAGGGACAGAGAGGACTGGATGGAGAGAGGTATGGAGAGGACTAGATGGAGAGAGAGACAGAGAGGACTGGATGGAGAGAGGTATGGAGAGGACTGGATGGAGAGAGGGACAGAGAGGACTGGATGGAGAGAGGTATGGAGAGGACTGAATGGAGAGAGGGACAGAGAGGACTGGATGGAGAGGACTGGATGGCGAGAGGTATGGAGAGAGAGATGGAGAGGACTGGATGAAGAGAGGTATGGAGTGAGGATGAAGAGAGGGATGGAGAGAGGGATGGAGAGGACTGGATGGAGAGAGGTATGGAGAGGACTGAATGGAGAGAGGGACAGAGAGGACTGGATGGAGAGAGGGACAGAGAGGACTGGATGGAGAGAGGGATGGATGGAAAGAGGGATGAGAAAGGGACAGGGAAAGGACTGGGATGGAGAGAGGGATAGAGAGAGGGTGAGAGAGGACTGGGTGGAGAGGGATGGAAAGAGGGATGGAGAAGGGACAGGGAAAGGACTGGGATGGACAGAGGGATGGAGAGAGGGATGGAGAGAGGGACAGGGAAAGGACTGGGATGGAGAGAGGGATGGAGAGAGGGAAGGAGAGAGGGATGGAGAGAAGGATGGAGAGAGGGACGGAGAGAGGACTGGGACGGAGAGAGGGATGGAGAGAGGTATGGGCAGAGAGAGGGGTGGAGAGGACTGAGATGGAGAGAGGGATGGAGAGAGGTATGGAGAGAGGGAAAGAGAAAGGACTGGGATGGAGAGAGGGATGGAGAGAGGGACAGAGAGGACTGGATGGAGAGCGGTATGGACAGAGAGAGGGACGGAGAGGACTGAGATGGAGAGAGGTATGGAGAGAGGTACAGCGAGACTGGATGGAGAGAGGTATGGACAGAGAGAGGGACGGAGAGGACTGGATGGAGAGAGGTATGGAGAGAAGGACAGAGAGGACTGAGATGGAGAGAGGGTCTGGGGAGAGGGACAGAGAGGACTGGATGGAGAGAGATATGGACAGAGAGGGGGACGGAGAGAGGGACAGAGAGAGGGACAGAGAGAGGACAGAGAGAGGATGGAGAGGACTGAGATGGAGAGAGGGATGGAGAGAGGGATGGAGAGAGGGATGAAGAGATGACTGGATGGAGAGAGGGATGGAGAGAGGGACAGGGAGGACTGGATGGAGAGAGGGATGGAGAGAGGGACAGGGAGGACTGGATGGAGAGAGGGACAGAGAGGACTGGGATGGAGAGAGGGATGGAGAGAGGGACAGAAAGGACTGGGATGGAGAAAGGGATGGAGAGAGGGACAGAGAGGACTGGATGGAGAGAGGTATGGAGAGGACTAGATGGAGAGAGAGACAGAGAGGACTGGATGGAGAGAGGTATGGAGAGGACTGGATGGAGAGAGGGACAGAGAGGACTGGATGGAGAGAGGGACAGAGAGGAATGGGATGGAGAAAGGGATGGAGAGAGGGACAGAGAGGACTGGGATGGAGAGAGGGATGGAGAGAGGGACAGAGAGGACTGGGATGAGAGAGGGATGGAGAGAGGGACAGAGAGGACTGGATGGAGAGAGGTATGGAGAGGACTAGATGGAGAGAGAGACAGAGAGGACTGGATGGAGAGAGGTATGGAGAGGACTGGATGGAGAGAGGGACAGAGAGGACTGGATGGAGAGAGGTATGGAGAGGACTGAATGGAGAGAGGGACAGAGAGGACTGGATGGAGAGGACTGGATGGCGAGAGGTATGGAGAGAGAGATGGAGAGGACTGGATGAAGAGAGGTATGGAGAGAGTGATGAAGAGAGGGATGGAGAGAGGGATGAAGAGGACTGGATGGAGAGAGGGATGGAGAGGACTGGATGGAGAGAGGGATGGAGAGGACTGGATGGAGAGAGGGACAGAGAGGACTGGATGGAGAGAGGGATGGATGGAAAGAGGGATGAGAAAGGGACAGGGAAAGGACTGGGATGGAGAGAGGGATAGAGAGAAGGACATGGAGAGGATTGGGATGGAGAGAGGGATGGAGAGAGGGACAGGGAGAGGACTGGGATGGAGAGAGGGATGGAGAGAGGGACAGGAGAGGACATGGATGGAGAGAGGGATGAGAGAGGGACAGGCAAAGGACTGGGATGGAGAGAGGGATGGAGAGAGTGTCAAAGAGGACTGGATGGAGAGAGGATGGAAAGAGGGTCAAAGAGGACTGGATGGAGACAGGGATGGAAAGAGGGATGAGAAAGGGACAGGAGAAAGGGACAGGGAAAGGACTGGGATGGAGAGAGGGATGGAGAGAGGGTCATAGAGGACTGGATGGAGAGAGGGATGGAGAGAGGGACAGGGAAAGGACTGGGATGGAGAGAGGGATGGAGAGAGGAGATGGAAAGAGGCTTGGAGAGAGGACAGGGAAAGGACTGGGATGGAGAGAGGGATGGAGAGAGGGGATGGAAAGAGGCATGGAGAGAGGGACAGGGAGAGGACGGGAGATGGACAGAGGGACAGGGAAAGGACTGGGATGGAGAGAGGGATGGAGAGAGGGTCAGAGAGGACTGTATATGAAGAGAGGGATGGAAAGAGGGATGGAGAAAGGGACAGGGAAAGGACTGTGATGGAGAGAGGGATGAGAGAGGGTCAGAGAGGACTGGATGGAGAGAGGGATGGATGGAAAGAGGGATGAGAAAGGGACAGGGAAAGGACTGGGATGGAGAGAGGGATAGAGAGAGGGTGAGAGAGGACTGGGTGGAGAGGGATGGAAAGAGGGATGGAGAAGGGACAGGGAAAGGACTGGGATGGACAGAGGGATGGAGAGAGGGATGGAGAGAGGACAGGAAAGGACTGGGATGGAGAGAGGGATGGAGAGAGGGAAGGAGAGAGGATGGAGAGAAGGATGGAGAGAGGGACGGAGAGAGGACTGGGATGGAGAGAGGGATGGAGAGAGGGATGAAAAGAGGTATGGGCAGAGAGAGGGGTGGAGAGGACTGAGATGGAGAGAGGGATGGAGAGAGGTATGGAGAGAGGGAAAGAGAAAGGACTGGGATGGAGAGAGGGATGGAGAGAGGGACAGAGAGGACTGGATGGAGAGCGGTATGGACAGAGAGAGGGACGGAGAGGACTGAGATGGAGAGAGGTATGGAGAGAGGTACAGCGAGGACTGGATGGAGAGAGGGATGGAGAGAGGGATGGAGAGAGGGATGGAGAGGACTGGATGGAGAGAGGGACAGGGAGGACTGGATGGAGAGAGGGATGGAGAGGACTGGATGGAGAGAGGGATGTAGAGGACTGGATGGAGAGAGGGATGGAGAGGACTGGATGGAGAGAGGGATGGAGAGGACTGGATGGAGAGAGGGATGTAGAGGACTGGATGGAGAGTGAGGTTAACTATGTAATGTTAATGCCTGTATCATATATGGTGACAGTTCAAACGTGTTGCAATGTGTGATCTTCTAGTTGGTGTACACTGTTTTGTTTATATTGGTGCTGTGGTGATATGGGTCAATTTGTTTTAGTGTGTCTGTGTATCTGAGTGTTCCACGTGTTCCTTCCTGCGTGTGTGTGCGTGGTCTTACAATATACAGTATACAGTATACGTACTTACCCATAACCGTTCCTACTCATGCCCCACTATTTCCTAAGCAAGTAGTTTAGGTTCCATGTGTTTATGTACAGGTGCGTGTGTGAGCAAGCTCTAAATAAACATTCAGGTTGCTTGTGTCCATTTCTGTGTGTGTGCGCCTGCCTGGATGTGATGCATGTGTGTATCGTCTGTAATCGCTGCCTACCTGTGTGTCAGTGACAGATGATGATCTGACGTGCATGTCCCTGACTGACCCTTCCTCCTCCTCCCCACCCCCCTCCGTCAGACCCCATCTCAACTCACTCACCGGGTGGCTGGTAACAACCCATACGAATGACGGCCTCACCCTCCACTACAGCCCAGTCAGCTGTTAACAAGGTCAGCCTGCCTCTCTGCAACCACAGAGAGGAGGAATCACCACACTGGAATTGTGTGTGTGTGTGTTTGAGAAGGAATGGGAAGATTTATAGGTGTGTGTGTGTGTGTGTTTGAGAAGGACATATAAATGCTGTTTACCAAACAGAATACAATAACACTTCTACTGCATATCAGGTCAGGGACACACACATCTAGTGTGCACGGGTTGGCGCATGCCTGACTACGTTTGTGTGTGTGTGTGTGCGGTGCTGCCGTGGCTAGAGATATCGGGAAAGGAAAGGGCCCTACTACTACTATAAATCCACAGATACACCCTTTGATAAGGCCTGATGAGCAGCTCATCGTTGCGGTGTGATTCATCAGGCCCCATCAGCACTGCTCATTAACACACTGATTTATCAATCACACACACACACACACACACACACACACACACACACACACACACACACACACACACACACACACACACACACACACACACACACACACACACACACACACACACACACACACACACACACACACACACACACACACACACACACACACACACACACACACACACACACAATGATTTCATCAATAACACTGTGCTCAGTGTGGAGAGCAACCATTCTGCCCTGCACAATTTTTGGAGAGAGAGAGGGAGAGAGAACACAGTAGCAGAATACCTGACTACTGTGACTGACCCAAACTTAATTAAGGAAAGCTTTGACTATGTACAGCCTTGCAATTGAGAGAAGCCGCCGTAGGCAGACCTGGCTATCAAGGAAAGACAGGCTATGTGCACACTGCCCACAAAATGAGGTGGAAACTGAACTGCACTTCCTAACCTCCTGCCAAATGTATGACCATATTAGAGACACAGACCCACAAAGAATTCTAAAACAAACCCAATTTTGATAAATCTATTGGGTGAAATACCACAGTGTGCAATCACAGCAGCAAGATTTGTGACCTGTTGGCTCAAGAAAAGGGCAACCAGTGAAGAACAAACACCATTGTAAATGCAACCTATATTTAGGTTTATTTATTTTCCCTTTTGTACTTTAACCATTTGCACATAACGACATTTGAAATGTCTTTATTATTTTGGAACTTTTGTGGGTGTAATGTTTACTGTTATTCTGTATTGTTTATTTCAATTTGGTTTCCTATCTATTTCACTTGCTCTGGCAATGTTAACATATGTCGAGCGAGAAAGCCCTCAAATTGAGAGGTTACCCCAACATCTCCCCCACTTTTCTACTCCCTTGCTCTCGCAGTGCCCAAACCCTTATATTCTCAAGGACCCCTCCCTCCCTCCCTCCCTCCCAACATCAAGTGTCTTCTTCCTCAACATGGTGTTGACATCTGTCTCCCTCCCTCCCTCCCTCCCTCCCTCCCTCCCTCCCTCCCTCCCTCCCTCCCTCCCTCCCTCCCTCCCTCCCTCCAAGTCTGTCTTCTTCCTCAACATGGTGTTGACATCTGTCTCCTTCCTCTATCTCCCTCCCTCCCTCCCTCCCTCCCTCCCTCCCCTCCCTCCCTCCCTCCCTCCCTCCCCTCCCTCCCTCCCTCCCCCCCTCCCTCCCTCCCTCCCTCCCCCTCCCTCCCTCCCTCCAAGTCTGTCTTCTTCCTCAACATGGTGTTGACATCTGTCTCCTTCCTCTATCTCCCTCCCTCCCTCCCTCCCTCCCTCCCTCCCTCCCTCCCTCCCTCCCTCCCCCCTCCCTCCCTCCTCCCTCCCTCCCTCCCTCCCCCTCCCTCCAAGTCTGTCTTCTTCCTCAACATGGTGTTGACATCTGTCTCCCTCTATCTCCTCCCTCTCCCTCCCTCCCTCCCTCCCTCCCTCCCTCCCTCCCTCCCTCCCTCCCTCCCTCCCTCCCTCCCTCCCTCCCTCCCTCCAAGTCTGTCTTCTTCCTCAACATGGTGTTGACATCTGTCTCCTTCCTCTATCTCCCTCCCTCCCTCCCTCCCTCCCTCCCTCCCTCCCTCCCTCCCTCCCTCCCTCCCTCCCTCCCTCCCCCTCCCTCCCTCCCTCCCTCCCTCCCTCCCTCCCTCCCTCCCTCCCTCCCTCCCTCCCTCCAAGTCTGTCTTCTTCCTCAACATGGTGTTGACATCTGTCTCCTTCCTCTATCTCCTCCCTCCCTCCCTCCCTCCCCCTCCCTCCCTCCCTCCCTCCCCTCCCTCCCTCCCTCCCCCTCCCTCCCCTCCCTCCCTCCCTCCCTCCCTCCCTCCCTCCAAGTCTGTCTTCTTCCTCAACATGGTGTTGACATCTGTCTCCTTCCCCCTCCCTCCCTCCCTCCCTCCCTCCCTCCTCCCTCCCTCCCTCCCTCCCTCCCTCCCTCCCTCCCTCCCTCCCTCCCTCCCTCCCTCCCCCTCCCCCCCTCCCTCCCTCCCTCCCTCCCTCCCCCCTCCAAGTCTATCTTCTTCCTCAACATGGTATTGACGTCTGCTAGCCAGGTAGTTAGTCAGGGACAACGGGAGCTGGGGAATTGTGTAGCTGTATTATAAACCCAGGACTCAGAGAAGCTGCTACATGCATTTATAATGGAGCTCTGATTGCTACAGGGGGACGGCTGGTATTGGGGATGACATGGCAGGCATTCACTTGCTGTAGTAACTACACACAGTAGACAGTGTTGTGCACACACACACACACACACACACACACACACACACACACACACACAGACACAGACACAGACACAGACACAGACACAGACACAGACACACACACAGACACAGACACACACACTGCAGGTCTGTGAAGATGATCCATTGGGTTCATCCATCTGGATATTGCTTTCCCATTAGTAGCTTAGCGTATGAAATACACAAATAAAACTACTGCAATAAACCACAGCAAATTAAACTGTTACATACCACTGGACAGGTTCAATTATTTCATTGCATTATTGTTTCCAAGTGGTTGCAGATCTATAAAAGGCTATGAGCTGTGAGCTGGTGACAGCCATTTATATTCTGTTATTCACACCACCGCCAAGATGGCCGTACATTTTCCAGTCTTCTGTTGGGCTCCATTGTTTTTTCACTACTCACCTCCAGTTTACTGCCAATGGGACAGATGTGAAAATGGAGCCTGGTATAAATTTGTTTTAGATAACAGTTGGCCTCCATAATGATCAATGAGTGTAAACGCTCAAGGTGCTACCTTATTGATTTGTGGTGGTGAAAAATACATTTGTTTTTTGAGATGGATGTCATCATCCACAGGCATCTATCTATAGGTGGTGACTTTGGGGAGGGAGGTGGGGGTTGTGTGTGTGCGTGCCTTCGGGGGGATTCGTGAGAGGGCCATGGTACCCAAGCGGGTCAGAGAGGGGCAGTCGAATCGGGATCGGAAACAACTGTTCAGCTGATGACCTTCAAAGAAGGAGCACAGAGGGAGAACACACACACACAAACACATGTACACATGCACGATGGAACGCACAGACAGAAACGCACAATCTGTGACAGCTATGCCTCTGGTATCAATATGTATACCACCTCAGGTGTGATTCATAATTAACCTGTAACACCATCTGTACCTTATACAGCTGGCACAAACACTCACTCACACACACTCACACACACACACACACACACACACACACACACACACACACACACACACACACACACACACACACACACACACACACACACACACACACTCACACACACACACACACACACACACACACACACACACACACACACACACACACACACACACACACACACACACACACACACACACACACACACACACACACACACACACACACACACACACACACACAACATATTCATCCTCTGTCTTGCCATGTACAGGATGCAGCAGCCTCTTTCTCGCTCATTGTGTTTGACTTGATGCAGGAAACAGATGCAGTGCTGTTTCTGCTGAGGCAGCATCTTCTACTCCCGCTGCTTGCCTCAATGTCAAAAATGAGTGGCGAGGAGAAGACTTGAATTTCCCTAAGCATGGTCCCTTTAATCAGTGGTCATACTTCTAATGACTGTATTCACATGCACGGGGAGAGGAAAGAACACGTTAGCATTTTCTATGCAATCAATTTGCCTGATGGTATGCAAACACAGCTGTACGTGGATGACATGGAGATACGGTCCACGCACACCTCCTAGCCATCCTCACTCACTGACTCACTGACTCACTGACTCACTGACTCACTCACTCACTCACTCACTCACTCACTCACTCACTCACTCACTCACTCACTCACTCACTCACTCACTCACGCACGCATGCACGCATTCACTCAATCACCAGCAAGATCTCATGGTTTACCAATTTGGCATCAGATTCTGACCATTAGCCACGTTTCTCCAAACATCAAATTTTGAAGAAGCTGCAAACAATACAGTACAGACATGTGGGATGGGTGATGCAATATGTTAACACAATTTAGAAGTGACTAAGATATAGTGTGAATAGTAGAATAGTGTGGAGTCCAGTTTATACATATGAGATGAGTAATGTTCGATATGGAAAAAATTATTAAAGTGGCTAGTGATCCATTTCTAAAAGTGGCCAGTGATTCCTAATCTATATCAATATGCAGCCGCAGCTGATGTGCTAGTGATGGCTGTTTAACAGTCTGATGGTCTTGAGATATAAGCTGTTTTTCAGTCTCTTGGTCCCAGGTTTGATGCACCTGTACTGACCTCCCCTTCTGGATGATATCGGGGTGAACAGGCAGTGGCTCGGGTGGTTGTTGTCCTTGATGATCTTTTTGGTCTTTTTGTGACATCGGGTGCTGTAGGTGTCCTGGAGGGTGGGAAGTTTGCCTCCGGTAGTGCGTTGGGCAGACTGCACCACCCTCTGGAGGGATTTGCAGTTCTGGGCGGTGCAGTTGCCGTACCAGGCTGTGATACAGCCCGACAGGATGCTCTCAATTGTGCATCTGTAAAAGTTTGTGAGGGTTTTAGGTGACAAGCCAAATTTCTTTAGCCTCCTGAGGTTGAAGAGGCGCTGTTGTGCCTTCTTCACCACACTGTCTGTGTGGCTGGACCATTTCAGTTTGTCAGTGATGTGTTCGCAGAGGAACTTGAAGCTTTCCACCTACTCCACTGCGGTCACATCGATGTGGCTAGGGGCGTGCTCCCTCTGCTGTTTCCTGTCCACGATCATCTCCTTAGTTTGATGTTGAGTAAGAGGTTATTTACCTGGCACCACACTCTCATCGCTGTTGGTAATCAAGCCTACTACTGTTGTGTTGTCTGCAAACTTGATGGTTGAGTTGGAGGCACGCAAGGCCACTCATGTGGGGGCCCCAGTGTTGCAAGGTTCAGCAAAGAGGTGTTGTTTCCTACCTTCACCACCTGGGGGTGACCTGTCAGGAAGTCCATGATCCAGTTGCACAGGGTGGGGTTCAGACCCAGGGCCTCGAGCTTGATGATGAGCTTGGAGGGTACTATGGTGTTGAATAATGAGCTATAGTCAATGAACAGCATTCTTACATAGGTATGCCTCTTTTCCAGGTGGGAAAGGGCAGTGTGCAGTATGGTGGCGATTGTGTCATCTGCGGATCTATTGGGGCGGTAAGCAAATTGAAGTGGGTTTTTCATTTGCCTACTTAAGTAGATGGTCTGGCATTTTGAAATAAATAGCTTCTACTTTTCAGTTTATGTGAAAAGTCATTGAAAATGAATGCCCTTTTTTCAATGATTGAATTGTAACTTTTGTTAACTTCCTGAATTGACTATCTTCACTTCGAATTGAGCCCAATCCTGACACACACATACAGTGCATTCAGAAAGTATTCAGACCCCCTTCCTTTTTCAACATTTTGATACGTTACAGCTTTATTCTAAAATGTAGGAAATATTTTTTCTTCTTCATCAATCTACACACAACACCCCATAATGACAAAGCAAATGTATCATGTATTAAAACTTAAACACAAAAATACCGTATTTATATAAATATTCAGACCCTTTGCTTTGAGACTCAATTGATCTCAGGTGCATCCTGTTTCCATTGATCATCCTTGAGACGTCTCTACAACTTGAAGTCCACCTGTGGTAAATTCAATTGATTGGACATGATTTGGAAAGGCACACACCTGTCTATATAAGGTCCCGCAGTTGACAGTGCATGTTAGAGCAGAAACCAAGCCATGAGGTTGAAGGAATTGTCCGTAGAGCTCCGAGACAGGAAAAAACAATTCTGCAGAATTGAAGATCACCAAGAACACAATGGACTCCATCATGGACGAAGTTTGGAACCACAAAGAGTCTTCTTAGAGCTGGCCACCCAGTCAAACTGAGCAATCGGGGGAGAAGGTCCTTGGTCAGGGAGGTGACAAAGAACCAAATGCAGAGTTCCTCTGTAGAGATGGGAGAACCTTCCAGAAGGACAACCATCTCTGCAGCACTCCACCAATCACTCCTTTATGGTAGAGTGGCCAGACGGAAGCCAGTCTTCAGTAAAATGAATATGACAGGCAGCTTGGAGTTTGCCAAAAGGCACCTACCTGTCTGATGAAACCAAGATTGAACTCTTTGGCCTGAATGCCAAGCGTCACATCTGGAGGAAACCTGGCACCATCCCTTCGGTGAAGCGTGGTGTTGTTAGCATCATGCTGTTGGAATGTTTTTCAGCTGCAAGGACAGGGAGACTAGTCAGGATCGTGGGAAAGATGAACGGAGCAAACAACAGAGAGATCCTTGATGAAAATCTGCTCCAGAGTGTTCAGCACCTCAGACTGGGGCGAAGGTTCACTTTCCAACTGGGCAATGCAGGAGTGGCTTCGGGACAAGTCTCTTAATGTCCTTGAGTGGCCCAGCCAGAGTCCAGACTTGAACCCAATCGAACATCTCTGGAGAGACCTGAAAATAGCTGTGCAGCGACGCTTCCCATCTAACCTGACAAAGCTTGAGAGGCTCTGAGGAGAAAAATGGGAGAAGCTCCCAAAATACAGGTGTGCCAAGCTTGTAGCGTCATACCCAAGAAGACTCGAGACTGTAATCGCTGCCAAATGTGCTTCAACAAAGTACTGAGTAAAGGGTCTGAATACTTATGTAAATGTATATTTCTGTTCTTTATTTTTATTAGCTTTCCAGAAAATTATAAAAACCTGTTTTTGCTTTGTCCATATGGGATATTGGGTGTAGATTGATGAGGATAAAAAAAAAAAAACATTTTAGAATAAGGCTGTAATGTAACAGTGTGTAAAAAGTCAAGGGGTCTGAATACTCTCCGAATGCACCGTGTACTCTGTACACACACACTACACTAAAACATTTATTCTACCGGCCACTTAAAGCCATGTTTTGACATATGAGAACATGAAACACAGTCAAATATTCAATGCCTTCTATACTGAGTAAATGAAACACAATCAAATATTCAATACCTTCCATTCTGAGTACGTTGAACACAGTCAAATGTTCAATGCCTTCCATTCTGAGTACGTTGAACACATTAAAACAATTCACTCTATCCTGCCGTTCAGCCAGATAAACACTGTTCATTATGAAAATGACATCCGGAAGAGCAGTACTATGTGTGGGTATCCCCCAACCAACCCATTAGAGGTAGCTTAAGTAAAGCATAGAGTGGTAGAATTTAGAATAACAGGGTGTTTAGTGCAGTAAAGAAGTTCCCTGATGGTGATGTCCTGATAAGACAGGGTAGTGTTGTGATGGTGATGTCCTGATAAGACAGGGTAGTGTTGTGATGGTGATGTCCTGATAAGACAGGGTAGTGTTGTGATGGTGATGCCCTGATAAGACAGCGTAGTGTTGTGATGGTGATGTCCTGATAAGACAGGGTTCCCTGATGGTGATGCCCTGATAAGACAGGGTAGTGTTGTGATGGTGATGTCCTGATAAGACAGGGTAGTGTTGTGATGGTGATGTCCTGATAAGACAGGGTAGTGTTGTGATGGTGATGCCCTGATAAGACAGGGTAGTGTTGTGATGGTGATGTCCTGATAAGACAGGGTAGTGTTGTGATGGTGATGTCCTGATAAGACAGCGTAGTGTTGTGATGGTGATGTCCTGATAAGACAGGGTAGTGTTGTGATGGTGATGTCCTGATAAGACAGGGTAGTGTTGTGATGGTGATGTCCTGATAAGACAGGGTAGTGTTGTGATGGTGATGTCCTGATAAGACAGCGTAGTGTTGTGATGGTGATGTCCTGATAAGACAGGGTAGTGATGGTGATGCCCTGATAAGACAGGGTAGTGTTGTGATGGTGATGTCCTGATAAGACATAGTGCTGTGATGGTGATGTCCTGATAAGACAGGGTAGTGTTGTGATGGTGATGTCCTGATAAGACAGCGTAGTGTTGTGATGGTGATGTCCTGATAAGACAGGGTAGTGATGGTGATGGTAGGGTAGGTGATGTAGCAGAGCATCATGTATTATGGGTCGCTGATCTGCGTGCAGGTCCATGAGTGCAGATACATGTACCTTGTGTGTGTAGGGATGTACAATACGTGTGTGTGAGGGTGTCCTTTGTGTCTGTGTGTGTGAATTTCTGGTGGGTTTGCCACCGTTTGGGAGATGTGAGAACAAGTGTGTGGTGTGGGTTTATGTGTCTTATTAATACTTGTAATGTGTGTGTGTGTGTGTGTGTCTGGGGCACCTTGCTGACTGCAGCATCCTGTCTACCTGTGTGTTGGTCCCCCTGCACTACAGGAGCACAGGTGCGTGACGCGTCCTTCGCTTTAATGTGCCATCAATCTCTCCCACTGGAAACACGCCAGAGCACTCCCCGCACAACATGCACACGGTATACACACACACGGTACACTCCCTTCACTCACTTCAAGGATGCACACAGAGACATAGACAGGCTGTACACACATATGCAGGACACTCACACACACACACACACACACACAGGGCGTACATGCACGTGTATCAACACACGCACCCCTGCCAGGCAGGCATGCACACACTTAGCTAAGTATTTGTGGGGAATGAGAGGAAAGCTTATTGGAAGACAAGATGTCCTAAGGACTCGTAAAATTAACGTCCCGAGAGCATCCTAAAAAGGTCCTGACATGGTCTCGGTGATGTCCTGGGAACTAGACGAAGGTCCCCCAGAGAGCATTCCCCTAGGACCATCACACAACGTCATAAGGACTAGTAAAATGAAGGTCCTAAAAAGGTCCTGACATGGTCCTCAGTGATGTCCTGGGAACTTACAGGGAACTAGACAAAGATCTCCCTGAGAACATTCCCCAGGACCATCACATGATGTCCTAAGGACTAGTAAAATGATCGTCCTGAGAACATCCTAAAAAGTCCCTGACATGGTCCTTATAAAAATATATTAAAAATAAATGGGATCCTGGGAACTTACAGGGAACTAGACAAAGGTCACCGAAAGAACGTTCTCTTGGAACCATCACACAATGTTTTTAGAATGTTCTCAGAACGTCAGAGGGGTAACATCACACTGAAAACCCTTAACGTCTTATTTTTTTATTTGACCTTTTATTTAACTTGGCAAGTCAGTTAAGAACAAATTCTTATTTTCAATCACAGCCTAGGAACAGTGGGTTAACTGCCTGTTCAGGGGCAGGACGACAGATTTGTACCTCGTCAGCTCGGGGATTCGAACTTGCAACCTTTCAGTTACTAGTCCAATGGACTAACCACTAGGCTACCCTTAGGTGCCCAGAGTCAACTGCCTGCTACTCAGTCCCAGTTGCTAATATATCCATATTATTAGTATATTTTTGATAGAAAACACTCAGAAGTTTCTAAAACTGTTTGAATGATGTCTATTTTATAACAGAACTCATATGGCAGGCAAAACCAGAGAAAAAATCCAACCAGGAAGTGGGAAATCTGAGGTTGGTCGTTTTTCAACTTATTCCCTATTGAAGACACAGTGGGATATTGGTCATACACTGCATTTCCTAACGTTTCAACTAGATGTCAAAAGTCTTTATTACCTTGTTTGAGGCTTCTACTGTGAAGGGGGCACGGAAGAGAGGGGAAACAAAATAAGTCAGAGGTCTGCCAGAATGCCTTGAAATATAATGCTCATTCATGTGAGAGCATCTCTGTTCCATCTCAATTCTAAAGACTAAGGAATTCTCCAGTTGGAACATTATTGAACGTTTATGTTAAAAACATCCTAAAGATTGATTCTATACATTGTTTGACATGTTTCTAAAACTGGAACATAACTTTTTGACATTTCGTCTTTTCTAATGAACGTGCTTTAGTGAGTTTGGATTTGTTTACAAAACGCGCAAACAAAAGTATTTATTTGTACCATAAATGATGGACATTATCGAACAAAACAAACATTTATTGTGGAACTGTGATTCCTGGGAGTGCATTCTGATGAATATCATCAAAGGTATGTGAATATTTATCATTTTATTTCTGACTTCTGTTGACTGCACAATATGGCGGATTTCTTTTTGGCTTGTTTGGTCTCTGAGCGCCGTATTCAGATTATTGCATAGTTTGCTTTTTCCGTAAAGCTTTTTTGAAATCTGACACAGCAGTTGCATTAAGGAGAAGTTTATCTAAAGTTCCATGTGTAACACTTGTATTTTCATCAACATTTATTAACAGAATTTCTGTAAATTGATGTGGCTCTCTGCAAAATCACCAGATGTTTTTGGAACTACTGAACATAACGCGCCAATGTATACTGCGATTTAAAAAAAATATAAATATGAACTTTATCTAAACAAAACATACATGTATTGTGAAGCATGAAGTCCTATGAGTGTCATCTGATGAAGATCATCAAAGGTTGGTGATTAATTATATCTCTATATGATTCTTGTTACTACTCTCTTTGGCTGGAAAAATGGCTGTGTTTTTCTGTGACTTGGCTCTGACCTAACATAATCGTTTGTAGTGCTTTCGCCGTAAAGCCTATTTGAAATCGGTGGGATTAACAAGAAGTGTATCTTTAAAATGGTGTGAAATACTTCTATGTTTGAGGAATTTTAATTATGGTATTTCTGTTGGTTTGAATTTGGCGCCCTGCACTTTCACTGGCTGTTGTCATATCGATCCCGTTAGTGGGATCTCAGCCCTAAGAATTAAGGGACCTGATGGGAACATCGCAGAATGTCCTCAGTTCGCTGGGTTTAACTCAACAGAAACAGTAGAGATGGAGAGGAGGAGAAGTAATAACGGGACATATGACAGCTAATCATCACTTATTGTCTGAATAGAGAGTAGCCAAACAGATAGAAATAGAAAATGTGGATCTTTGGTTAATGTTGTATTCATACATTATAGTGCTGATTTAAATGGTGGATTTTTTTTGCCATTCAATTTCAACCCATTGATGTTGAAATTGTTTAGTTTATTTCATATAAAAAAAACATCAATCAAAGAGAACGTTCCCCAAAATCCTTTCCATATCAACATCAAACCAAAGGACAAGCATGATAGCAAAAGCTTTCCAACAACATGGAGTTCAGTCTTCACACCACTCCAGTAAACCCCCCGGACAGAATGAATCCTCTACAAGCACTAAAAACGAGTAGCAATGAAAAGGAGACACTGCAGTGACCAGCTCTAATCCAATAGAAATGGAACTGTTTCAGTTTACTGGTCGTTCACTCTCCAAATCAAATCACAAAATGGAGGCTTCTCTGCCAAGGGCTGTTCACTGCTCCTGTAAGGAACAAGGACTGTGTGGCAATGCTCCATTATGGATAGCAGAGAGGAGAGAACAGAGAGGCCCGGTCCGAATCACACCAGAACTATGAACTGAGGTCCAGGCTACGGAAAGGTTCTATCCAAGCCAACCCAGGCTTAACAGGCCCCTGTTGAAGTCAGAGATGAGTAGAAATCAGAGGTGGCCACCACAGGTTAAAAAGTGGTGTGGCAAAAAAATGTGTATGTGTCTTTTCGGGGGCCTGGAGTTTTTCCTGATCTCATAACCTGGTATGGTAAAACTCTGGGTCCCATTCCTAGGCTATGACAGGGTTCAACACTAACTTTTTTTCTCACTGGCCCAGTTGGCCAAAAATCAACTGGCCCGAACATAACTTCTACTGGTCCAGACTTGGTTGGGGGTCATGCAGGGCCTATAGGTTGGCATGCTTTCTCTCTTTATGCAGAGATTATAAACAGGCTTTATTTGGTTATAGTGATATGTATTAAACAGCTGTCTAATATACAGTAATTAAGAAAAGTAAGTCGTTGATCTATTCGTTAGAATTACATTGCATTAACTGCATTCGTTTTTGTTTATAAAATATGCCATTTTGTGAGTATTTGTTTTACGTCTCTAAATAAGACTTTGCCCATTTAAGAAAAAGTCATTCGCAAAGAGATATTGACCTGGCTACAGGAGGCTTCACGTTAAAGTGTATTTTTTATAGATTTCTTTTTGCACACTATCAACAGTGGCCAGCATATTGTTAGTATCGTATTGAAAGTATTGTGGTGGCACCACACCACTGGGGAAAATGCTGTCTTGCTATAGCCAGGTTGAAACCGAATGGACTGGAGTGCAGTGAGCCAAAGCAGAGATCCAACAGAAGGGAAATGAACATACAGCTGGTTCGTTTACAATTGGGCAATGCCTAGCTACCAAACATCAGGGTGACAGATGAAAGCTCGCACAGTCACATACATATTCTATATTGGACATAGACACTGACTAAACCAGGGCCATGAGCCTGTAAGAGAGCTCTCCTTTACTCCTCAGAGGAACAGTAGATGAGACGGAAATTGTGTGTGTCTCAAGAGTATTGTTGTGCTTTAAAAACATCTTAAATGTATCTAAATGTAATCTTCTCAATCCCCCAAAGTAATGATTTATCACGAGACGGCCATAAACAATAATGCTGCATAATTCAAGAAAGTTGAAACTTCACTTTTCTGGTAAAAATAGTTATGCATGTCTGAGGCGTAGTCACGTTTGAGTGTACACAGTACAAATATGATACAGATATATGAAAATATGAATATTTTATGTGATAGATTTCCTATTCAACAAAACTCTGAATAAGGCTTGAAATAACATATATATTTTTTCTAAATATAGCATAATAAAAGTATAAAAAGACTAACCATAAGGTTTCACCTTCCGTATAACTGTAAAACGCATATTTGTATATTTAGTGTTCGAGAAAATGTGCATATTCTCTAAAGATCTCTTTTGTTCAAAATGTCTGTCCTCATCACTGTGAACGTCTCACAGAGTTGTAACTTGGCTTCCTGAACTGCTTAGGAATTCTCCTTTTAATCTCATATTAATCTTGTCTGTCTATAATAAACAGAAAGTGCTTTTTGTTTCAAATCTATAGATTATTTTAGATTACTGGCTATAAATTGATCTCTGAATGTGCTGCAGCGACGAAACCCCTCTCCGTTGCTGCATTACGATGTCAGGTTTGCTTCGTTTGTGGCTTTGGTGTCGGGTTCAGCCAGGAGTTGATGGATGAATGAAATAGTAGGAGGGACATCCTTCACTTTAAGTGGTGTCAGAGGTCACATCTTGAAATCTACTGTGTCCACAGATCGAATAATAAGCAAAAATGTCAGTCGGAACCAGTACCAGAACCAAGCAGGTTCCTTAAACAGGGGCCTTACATTGAAGAGGTACAGGGGGGCTGTGTGTGTTTAATGAAGGGCCTACCAACCCCTCTCTCTTCCTCTTCCACTTCTTCAATTCAAGGGGCTTTATCGGCATGGGAAACATGTGTTCACATTGCCAAAGCAAGTAAGGTAGATAATATACAAAAGTGAAATGAACAATACAAAATAACAGTAAACATAACACATACAGAAGTTTCAAAACAATAAAGACATTACACATGTCATATTATATATATATATACAGTGTTGTAACAATGTACAAATGGTTAAAGTACACAAGGGAAAATAAATAAGCATAAATATGGGTTGTATTTACAATGGTGTTTTTTCTTGACTGGTTGACCTTTTCTCGTGACAGGTCACAGATCTTGCTGCTGTGATGGCACACTGTGGAATTTCACCCAATAGATATGGGAGTTTATCCAACTTGGGTTTGTTTTCGAATTCTTTGTGGATCTGTATAATCTGAGGGAAATATGTCTCTCTAATATGGTCATACATTGGGCAGGAGGTTAGGAAATGCAGCTCAGTATCCACTTCATTTTGTGGGCAGTGTGCCATTGCCTGTCTTCTCTTGAGAGCCATGTCTGCCTACGGCGGCCTTTCTCAATAGCAAGGCTATGCTCAATGAGTCTGTACATAGTCAAAGCTTTCCTTAAGTTTGGGTCAGTCACAGTGGTCAGGTATGCTGCCACTGTGTACTCTCTGTTTAGGGCCAAATAGCATTATAGTTTGCTCTGTTTTTTTGTTAATTCTTTCCAATGTGTCAAGTAACTATCTTTTTGCCTTCTCAATATTTGGTTGGTTCTTGTGCTGATGCCCCGGGGCTCTGCGGGGTGTGGTTGTGAACAGATATATATATATATTTTTTTCTCTCTCTCTCTCTCTCTCTCTCTCTCTCTCTCTCTCTCTCTCTCTCTCTCTCTCTCTCTCTCTCTCTCTCTCTCTCTCTCTCTCTCTCTCTCTCTCTCTCTCTCTCTCTCTCTCAAAAAGATGAGAGAGGCCTGTAATTTTCATCATAGGTACACTTCAACTATGACAGACAGAATGTTTTTTATTTCTTCCATAAAATCACATTGTAGGATTTTTTAAAATGAATTTATGTGCAAATTATGGTGGAAAATAAGTATTTGGCCAATAACAAAAGTTTATCTCAATACTTTGTTATATACCCTTTGTTGGCAAACGTTTTCTGTAAGTCTTCACAAGGTTTTCACACACTGTTGCTGGTATTTTGGCCCATTCCTCCATGCAGATCTCCTCTAGAGCAGTGATGTTTTGGGGCTGTTGCTGGGCAACACGGACTTTCAACTCCCTCCAAAGATTTTCTATGGGGTTGAGATCTGGAGATTGGCTAGGCCACTCCAGGACCTTGAAATGCTTCTTACGAAGCCACTCCTCCATTGCCCGGGCGGTGTGTTTGGGATCATTGTCATGCTGAAAGACCCAGCCACGTTTCATCTTCAATGCCCTTGCTGATGGAAGGAGGTTTTCACTCAAAATCTCACGATACATGACCCCATTCATTCTTTCATTTTACACGGCTCAGTCCTGGTCCCTTTGCAGAAAAACAGCCCGAAAGCATGATGTTTCCACCCCCATGTTTCACAGTAGGTATGGTATTCTTTGGATGCAACTCAGCATTCTTTGTCCTCCAAACACGACGAGTTGAGTTTTTACCAAAAAGTTATATTTTGGTTTGGTTTCATGACATTCTCCCAATCTTCTTCTGGATCATCCAAATGCTCTCTAGCAAACTTCAGACGGGCCTGGACATGTACTGGCTTAAGCAGGGGGACACGACTGGCACTGTAGGATTTGAGTCCCTGGCTGCGTAGTGTGTTATTGATGGTAGGCTTAGTTACATTGGTCCCAGCTCTCTGCAGGTCATTCACTAGGTCCCCCTGTGTGGTTCTGGGATTTTTGCTCACCGTTCTTGTGATCATTTTGACCCCACGGGGTGAGATCTTGAGTGGAGCCCCAGATCGAGGGAGATTATCAGTGGTCTTGTATGTCTTCCAGGCAGTTAACCCACTGTTCCTAGGCTGTTATTGAAAATAAGAATTTGTTCTTAACTGACTTGCCTGGTTAAATAAAGGCTTAAAAAGAAAACTGCTCCCACAGTAGATTTTTTCAAACCAAGCTGCTTACCTATTGCAGATTCAGTCTTCCCAGCCTGGTGCAGGTCTACAATTTTGTTTCTGGTGTCCTTTGACAGCTCTTTGGTCTTGGCCATAGTGGAGTTTGGAGTGTGACTGTTTGAGGTTGTGGACAGGTGTCTTTTATACTGATAACAAGTTCAAACAGATGCCATTAATACAGGTAAGGAGTGGAGGACAGAGGAGCCTCTTAAAGACGAAGTTACAGGTCTGTGAGAGCCAGAAATCTTGCATGTTTGTAGGTGACCAAATACTTATTTTCCACCATAATTTGCAAATAAATTCATTAAAAATCCTACAATGTGATTTTCTGGATTTTTTTTCTAATTTTGTCTGTCATAGTCTAAGTGTACCTATGATGACAATTACAGGCCTCTCTCATCTTTTTAAAGTGGAGAACTTGCACAATTGGTGGCTGACTAAATACTTTTTTGCCCCACTGTATATTCAGCTGAGAGGGAATCAGTAGATGGTCTGATTAAAGCAGGCAAGGACAGACTGAGCCTGACCTCTACCGAGAGGTCACCATAGAGAGAGATGGAAGGAAGGAGAGAGAGAGTGGTGTTCGTTTGTTTTGGGGTTAGAGAGATAAAGAGAGGGGGTAAAGAAGAGAGAGAGTGAGGTGTCTTTGCGCAAGGGATTGCTGCTGAAGAGAGGAACAGGAGGATGTAAAAATGAAAGTAAGAAAATGGGGCCATGACAACATGAATGCGGGATTGTGGGAATCAAGTGTTTTGAACATGCAGTGTAGGAGTGGAATCACGTGTTTTGAACATGCAGTGTAGGAGTGGAATCACGTGTTTTGAACATGCAGTGTAGGAGTGGAATCACGTGTTTTGAACATGCAGTGTAGGAGTGGAATCACGTGTTTTGAACATGCAGTGTAGGAGTGGAATCACGTGTTTTGAACATGCAGTGTAGGAGTGGAATCACGTGTTTTGAACATGCAGTGTAGGAGTGGAATCACGTGTTTTGAACATGCAGTGTAGGAGTGGAATCACGTGTTTTGAACATGCAGTGTAGGAGTGGAATCACGTGTTTTGAACATGCAGTGTAGGAGTGGAATCACGTGTTTTGAACATGCAGTGTAGGAGTGGAATCACGTGTTTTGAACATGCAGTGTAGGAGTGGAATCACGTGTTTTGAACATGCAGTGTAGGAGTGGAATCACGTGTTTTGAACATGCAGTGTAGGAGTGGAATCACGTGTTTTGAACATGCAGTGTAGGAGTGGAATCACGTGTTTTGAACATGCAGTGTAGGAGTGGAATCACGTGTTTTGAACATGCAGTGTAGGAGTGGAATCACATGTTTTGAACATGCAGTGTAGGAGTGGAATCACGTGTTTTGAACATGCATTGTAGGAGTGGAATCACGTGTTTTGAACATGCAGTGTAGGAGTGGAATCACGTGTTTTGAACATGCAGTGTAGGAGTGGAATCACGTGTTTTGAACATGCAGTGTAGGAGTGGAATCACGTGTTTTGAACATGCAGTGTAGGAGTGGGAATCCTCTCCTGTAGTTACACCTAGTGTACACCACATGTATCCTTCCAAAGTGTTTGTACTCTATTTAAGAGTGAGTCTGGGTCAGTTTGGGTGAGATAGACTGTGTTGAGTCTGTTTGGTAGGAGGTAGACATTGTTGGGTCAGTTTGGGTGAGATAGACTGTGTTGAGTCTGTTTGGTAGGAGGTAGACATTGTTGGGTCAGTTTGGGTGAGATAGACTGTGTTGAGTCTGTTTGGTATGAGGTAGACATTGTTGGGTCAGTTTGGGTGAGATAGACTGTGTTGAGTCTGTTTGGTATGAGGTAGACATTGTTGGGTCAGTTTGGGTGAGATAGACTGTGTTGAGTCTGTTTGGTATGAGGTAGACATTGTTGGGTCAGTTTGGGTGAGATAGACTGTGTTGAGTCTGTTTGGTATGAGGTAGACATTGTTGGGTCAGTTTGGGTGAGATAGACTGTATTGAGTCTGTTTGGTATGAGGTAGACATTGTTGGGTCAGAGATAGACTGTGTTGAGTCTTTTTGCCAGTGTGTTATTGTCTCTCTGAATGTGTGTCTGTGAGTCTGGGGGAGATATTGACTTTTTGTCAGTTGCTGTTTCGCTCAGGTATGCTAGATAACTCACCACCAGGGACCCGAACATCATCCCTTCCCCGTCGCTACCCCTCTCTCCCTTCAGCCTTAACTTCCTACTTCACTTTCAACTTCACTGTTACGTTCAATGTCTCTATTTAAAGTTGCATTTTGAGGGAAGTATTTGGGGATGGGAAATGGGAGAGAGCACACACACACACACACACACACACACACACACACACACACACACACACACACACACACACACACACACACACACACACACACACACACACACACACACACACACACACACACACACACACACGCACACACACACACACACACACACACACACACACACACACACACACACACACACACACACACACACACACACACCCTTTCACATCTGTGAGAGATACTGTAGGAGCCAGAGAGACTTGGGCACTGCCCCCATCCATTTAGCAGGAAGCTGCTGTGAGTTTGCTAATTTGTTTAAATCAAATGTTAGCAGATGTTATTGGTCACACACACATGGTTTGCAGATGTTATTGGTCACGCACACATGGTTAGCAGATGTTATTGGTCACACACACATGGTTAGCAGATGTTATTGGTCACACACACATGGTTAGCAGATGTTATTGGTCACACACACATGGTTAGCAGATGTTATTGGTCACACAAAACATGGTTAGCAGATGTTATTGGTCACACACACATGGTTAGCAGATGTTATTGGTCACGCACACATGGTTAGCAGATGTTATTGGCCACACACACATGGTTAGCAGATGTTATTGGTCACACACACATGGTTAGCAGATGTTATTGGTCACACACACATGGTTAGCAGATGTTATTGGTCACACACACATGGTTAGCAGATGTTATTGGTCACGCACACATGGTTAGCAGATGTTATTGGTCACACACACATGGTTAGCAGATGTTATTGGTCACGCACACATGGTTAGCAGATGTTATTGGTCACACACACATGGTTAGCAGATGTTATTGGTCACGCACACATGGTTAGCAGATGTTATTGGTCACACACACATGGTTAGCAGATGTTATTGGTCACACACACATGGTTAGCAGATGTTATTGCGAGTGTAGCGAAATGCTTGTGCTTTCTAGTTCCGACAATGCAGTAATATCTAACAAGTGATCGAACAATTCCAAAATAAATACCTAATACACACAAATTTAAGTAAAGTAATGGAATAAGAGTATGTACATATAAATATATGGATGAGCGATGACCGAGCGGCATAGGCAATATGTAATAGATGGTATAGAATACAGTATTTACATATGAGATGAGTAATGTAAGATATGTAAACATTATTAAAGTGGCATTATTAAAGTGACTAGTGATCCATTTATTAAAATGGACATTGATTTCAAGTCTGTATGTAGGCAGCAGTCTCTCTGTGCTGGTGATGGCTGTTTAACAGTCTGATGGCCTTGAGATTGAAGTTCTTTTTCAGTCTCTCGGTCCCAGCTTTGATGCACCTGTACTGACCTCGCCTCCTGGATGGTAGCGGGTGAACAGGCAGTGGCTCGGGTAGTTGTTGTCCTTGATCTTTTTGGCCTTCCTGTGACATCGGGTGCAGTACTGTTGTCCTTGATCTTTTGGCCTTCCTGTGACATCGGGTGCAGTACTGTAGGTGTCCTGGAGGGCAGGTGGTTTGTTTTCCACACCACCCACCTCTGGGCCGCCTCGTCGTTGTTGGTAGATCCATCTGTGGTTATGCATGTGTCATGGGTGAACAGGAAGTTGCCAGATGTTGTTTCTTACCCGTTTCAGACCCAGGGCCTCAAGCTTAATGATGAGCTTGGAGGGTACTATGGTGTTGAATGCTGAGCTGTAGTCAATGAACAGCAAACTTACATAGGTATTCCTCTTGTCCAGATGGGACAGGGCAGTGTGATGTCGATTGCGTCGTCTGTGGACCTATTGGGGCGGTAAACAAATTGGAGTCTGTCTAGGGTGACAGGGAGGGTGGAGGTGATATGGTCCTTGACTAGTCTCTCAAAGCACTTCATGATGACGGAAGTGAGCGCAACAGGGTGATAGTCATTTAGTTTAGTTACCTTTGTCTTCTTGGGTACATGAACAATGGTTACCATCTTGAAACATGTGGGGACAGCAGACTGGGATAGGGAGAGATTGAATATGCCCGTAAACACACCAGCCAGCTGGCCTGCAGGATAGGATGGAGGAATGGAGGGTTACGTGGCCTACAGCTTCGGAAACACCTACCTCGTTTTTTTAGGTGTGTGTGTGTGAGAGAGAGAGAGAGAGAGAGAGAGAGAGAGAGAGAGAGAGAGAGAGAGAGAGAGAGAGAGAGAGAGAGAGAGAGAGAGAGAGAGAGAGGGTGTGTGTCTGAAAGAGAGACCGAGAGGGTGTGTGTCTGTGTGAGAGACAGAGAGAGAGAGAGAGAGGTGTGTGTCTGTGAGAGAGACGGAGAGGGTGTGTGTCTGAGAGCGAGCGAGAGAGAGAGAGGGTGTGTGTCTGTGAGAGAGACCGAGAGGGTGTGTGTCTGTGAGAGAGAGAGAGAGAGAGAGAGAGAGAGAGAGAGAGAGAGAGAGAGAGGTGTGTGTCTGTGAGAGAGACCGAGAGGGTGTGTGTCTGAGAGCGAGACCGAGAGGGTGTGTGTCTGTGAGAGAGAGAGAGAGAGAGAGAGAGAGAGAGAGAGAGAGAGAGAGAGAGAGAGAGGGTGTGTGTCTGTGAGAGAGACCGAGAGGGTGTGTGTCTGAGAGCGAGTGAGAGAGACAGAGAGAGGGGGAGAGTTGTAGTGTGCAAAGCTCGCATGCTTGTGTCGCATGCAGTGGTTTTCAGAGTGAGTCGTGAGAGAAGCATGTATGGGGACAGTACAGTGAGACTGGTGGACAGGACACCCTCTGAGAGTGACAGTGACCCTCCTGTTAAACTCGGTTGTTGTATTATGTGTATTTTATTGTGGTCGGACGAGGCTGGTGCCTCAGCAACATTGTTGGATGTTTATTGTTGGATTTCATTATAGTTTTTTTTTTTTTATTCGTACCTGTTTCTTTCTTTTCCTA